>NC_069071.1:11468204-11768204 GCF_025698485.1 Gossypium arboreum
GGTCATGTACCTTTCGGTATTGTACAAATTTGGATAGCCATGCGAAAATGGCTTATATATATATTTGAGCATAATGTTATAATCATTTTGTATGTATATGGTTATTGAGAGGTGTGGATATGCTTGGCAATGATTGGCCATTGGAATGCTTAATCACGATCATACTTTGTGCTATATATGCTAAAGGGTTAGTTGAATCATGGAAACTATGTAATAGGTAAAGTCTACCTTAAAGGCAGACGCTGACAGCAGCAGTGGTGTGAAATTGAAAAATCAGTAAAAATATTAGGAATGGAATTAAATAGTGAATAAATTATGTAATCTAACCTTGATGAATCTACTTCCATATGGAAGAAACGAAACGGTCGTATGAATCGTATTTTAAGAGATATTCAAGTTTTCGTGGGACAGGGCCAGAGCGATTTCTGGATCCCCTGATCTGACTTTGGAAATTCATTATAAATTAACCAGAGATAATTAGAAGTCATTCCATATATGTATAGATTCATTTTTGAGTCTAGTTTCATTAGAAACAAATGGCATAAGTATTGAATCCCTTTATAAGGAGTTATCTAAGTCACAATGCAGGAAGGTCAGTGTAGTCGAACCCTGTAACAGGGGAGACTTTAACTAATAAACTGTACTAATTGGCTTGACCAAAAATTTTATAAAAAAATTTTTGGATGGATATATGAGTCTAGTTTCAGGGAAAAATTACGAAACTGATTTTCGAGTTTTGGAACTCAAGATATGATTTTTAAGGTGACAGTGATGCAGTTAGCCAGCTGTCTGGAAATTTTTAAAATAGACTGTGAACATACATGAAATGTGTCTGTTAGCACCTCGTGGTCGCTTCCGACAACGGTCTCGGGTACGGGGTGTTACACTATCCATCGACGTTGTCTCAAATTCAGATCTTTCTGAGTCATCATGTATTTTAGGCTTTTATGACTAGAATAAACATGACATTTCTCACCAAACAGATAGTGACGCCAAATTTTCAATGCGAATACAATGGCTGCCAATTCTAGGTCGTGTGTCGGATAGTTCTTTCCATGTGGCTTCAACTGTCTTGAGGCATAAGCTATAACTTTGCCTTCCTGCATAAAAACACAGCCTAAACCATTCAAAGATGCATCACTATAAATAACAAATTCTTTACCCGATTCTAGTTGAACTAGCACTGGAGCTTCAGTCAAAAAGGCTTTCACTAGATCAAAGCTTTCTGGGACTCTTAGGTGGTTTCCAATCAAGTATAGTTGAAATTTTACTTGGATCAACTCGAATACCTGATGCTGATACTACATGACCCAGAAAACTGACTTCACTTAACCAAAACTAACATTTACTGAATTTCACATACAACTGCTTATCTCGCAAGGTCTGCAACACAAGTCTCAAATGTCTGGCATGTTCAGCTTCATCACGAGAGTAGATCAAAATGTCATCTATAAACACAACCAAAAATCGGCCCAGATACGGTCTGAAGATCTGATTTATCAAATACATGAAAATAGCAGGTGCATTAGTAAGTTCAAAAGGTATAACCAAAAACTCATAGTCTTCGTACCTCGTTCTGAAAGTATTTTTTGGTACATTGGAGTATTTAACTCGCAACTGATAGTAGCCTGACCTCAAATCTATCTTTGAAAATATTGTAGCCCCTTTCAGTTAATCAAATAGATCGTCAATCTATGGAAATGGATACTTATTCTTTACAGTCACTTTATTGAGCTATCTATAATCGATACAGATTCTAATAGTTTCGCCTTTGTTTTTCACAAACAACATAGGTGCACCCCACGGAAAGAAACTCGGTCGCGCGAAACCTCTATCTGTAAATTCTTGCAACTAAGCTTTCAATTCTTTTAATTCGGCAGGTGCCATTCTGTACGGAGCTATGGATATCAGAGTCGTCCCAGGCATTAACTTAATACCAAACTCTAATTCTCGAATTGGTGGCAAACCCTATAATTCTTCAGGAAACACATCCGGATACTTGCACACAACAGGTGCTAATTCAATGTTTCTTTCAACCACTTTACTGTCAAGCACGTAGGCAAAATAAGCTTCACACCCTTTTCTCACATATTTCTGAGCTAGCATCAAAGAAATTACTGCAGGTAGACCATTTAAATCACTAGATTCAATCCGAATAACCTCATCATTCTGACTCCGAAGATCAATGGTCTTTCTCTTACAGTTCACGACAGTATCATGTAAAGTCAACCAGTCCATACCTAGAATTATTTCAAACTCATCAAATGGCAGCAACACCAAATCAGTTGGAAAACACAGATCTCGAACCATCAATGGACAATTATTACACACTTTTTCAACCATAACATACCGTTCCAAGGGGTTTAACACTCTAATCACAAACTCAATAGACTCAACAGGTAGAGTCTTGCTGAATACTAATGTCTCACACACATAAGAATGAGTAGAACTAGGATCAATCAAGGCAATTACATTAGTATCATAAAGAGTGAATGTACCAGTAATAACATCTGGGGATGAAGCCTCCTCTCGCGCGTGAATGGCATAGGCTCTGGCAGGTGCATGAGCCTCAGATCTGACTGCCGTATCTTTATTTCCTCTCTGACTACCGCTCGCATTACCCGTATTTCTCGGTGGTCTACCCTGAGTCACAGTATTACCCAATCTCATGTTCTGCACTAGATTCTCTTTAGCTAACCCTGGGCTGTAACGCCCCGTACCCGAGACCGTTGCCGGAGTCGGACACGAGGTGTTAACGGACTTAATTCATTCATTTACACAGATCATTTTAAAATTTCCAGATAAGCTGGATAACTGCGTCACTGTCACCTTAAAAATCATATCTCGAGTTCCAAAACTCGAAAACTGATTCTGTAAATTTTCCCTGAAACTAGAATCATATATCCATCTACAGATTTTTTTCTAGAATTTTTGGTGGGGCCAATTAGTACAGTTTATTATTTAAAGTCTCCCCTATTTCAGGGTTCGACTACTCTGACCTTTATGCATTATGACTTAGATATCTCTCTGTACAGGGCTTCAATACTTATACTGTTTGTTTCTAATGAAACTAGACTCAAAAAGGAATCTTTACATATAAAGAATGACTTCTAATTATCTCTAGTTAATTTATGGTGAATTTTCAAAGTCAGAATAGGGGATCCAGAAATCGCTCTGGCCCTATTTCACAAAAACTTAAACATCTCATAAAATATGACTCATATGGTCGTTTAGTTTCTTCCATATGAAAATAGACTCATCAAGATTCGATTACTAAATTATTCATTATTAATTACATTTCTACTATTTTTAGTGATTTTTCAAACTCACATCACTACTGCTGTCAGCATCTATTTTAAGGTAAATTTCACCTATTTCATAGTTTTCCATGATTCAACTAGCCATTTGACATACATAGCACCAAATATGATTGTGATTAACCATTCCAATGGCTAATCATTGCCAAGCATTTCCACACCACTCAATAACCATATATACAAAACGGTTATAATGCTATGCTCAAAATATATAAGCCATTTTCGCATGGCTATCCGAATATATACATTACCAAAAAGGTACTTAATTAACAACAAAGGTCAGTCCTATACATGCCACTATCGAAGTTCAACTAAAAGAGTACCAAAAGGGCTTAGATAGTGTGGACGACTTCGACTTTGACAATCCCGAGTCCGATAGCTGACAAACAAAATCTATAAAACAGAGAATTAAAGAAACAGAATAAGCATTTAATGCTTAGTAAGTTTGAGTAATGAAATTATTTACGACTGAAGTATAGCGTTCAGATGACTAAATGAATAATTGCATATATGCATGTTCTCAAAATCATACTTACTTCACGCTTCAACCATTATATTCATACACAGGGAATCAAACCTAACTAGAGGCTGGAAGTTCGTTAATCAATTGAGTGAATACTATTTAAAAGGAATCAACCTTTCCGATGCATATACGAAACATACCTTATCGTTTGGCTTTTATGAGCGTATTAATTGAATTTATTACAGCAAGATCGCTCACTTCCAAACCCAAGTACCTTCGGGATTTAGCCGGATATAGCAACTCGCACACATGCCTTCGGGTCTTAGCTCGGATATAGTCACTAGCACAAATGCCTTCGGGACTTAGCCCGGGTATAGCAACTACTCGCACAAATGCCTTCGGGACTTCGCCTGGATATAGTCACTAGCACAAATGCCTTCGGGACTTAGCCCGGATATAGCAACTACTCGCACAAATGCCTTCGGGACTTCGCTCGGATATAGTCACTAGCACAAATGCCTTCGGGACTTAGCCCGGATATAGTCACTAGCACAAATGCCTTCGGGACTTAGCCTGGATATCATCCGAATAATCATGCACATATATCAATAAATCATGACACATCTATATTTCATTTTCACAACTAGAATTCAAACACAAGACACTTATCAACCATTACCATTTTCGGCTCAATAGCCACATACAAAGAGCATGATTTTGATTTGCTTTATAACATGATCTCTATAATGTTATTCGTAGTCATAAGTATAAACTAATCACCTCAATATATAATTCAAGTAGAATCATTATATCTCCGTTTATTTGTTATGCTATATGTCATGACTTAATCAAATCATAAACTAAGTTCCATTACTCGAAAACTTACCTCGGATATTGTCGAACGATTTCAACGGCTATTCGATCACTTTTTCCTTTCCCTTGTCCAACTTTGATCCTCTAAGCTCTTGAGCTAAATCAAACAATTTACTTCCCAATCAAACACAATCATACGGCATTCATATACATTTTAGAATCAATTCATTTGTCCACTAGGGACATAGCCTAATGTTCAATAACAAACTCCTCCTTTATCAAATACATATTCGGTAAGAACATGGTAACTTATACTACATCAATTTTAAGCATATAAATTACTCAAACACAATCAAATTCACATTCGGTCTTGGTACATAATAAGGTAGCCGACTCTTTTCCCTTAGCACCCAATGCTCACATATGATTATTTGTATAGTTCAAACACTCATCTACCATTGTTCATCTAAATTTAGCATGAAACAACAACCATCACCCTTATTAATTACCATAGCCGAAAGCCCTAATCATTCCCACAATCAAAAATTCAACATGGGTTACTAAAATAACTTGGTATCTCATTCAAGATTAACCAAAATTTCAAGAATTAACATAACTTCTTACCTTAATGTTAACTTAAGGTGACCGAATGCCTTTCTCCCATCTTCCTCTTTACATTCGGCCAAGAAGAAAAAATGCAAGCTTTGTTTTCATCACCCTTCATTTCCTTATTTCAATTACTTTTTTCCTTTTTATTTATTTATGTTATAAAATATAAAGCTACTAACTAATAATTAATACATATTATATGTATATAACCCATCATGGCCGGCCACTACTTATCATAAGTGGAAATTTGACATGCAAACCCATTATTTTTATAACATGAACTAATAGATCCTTATAGATTAACCTATCACATTTCAAAAGTGTCACACATAAGTCCTATTAACTAAATTCACATTCCATCGACTAAATTGAAGCTTAAAACTTTCACACATTCATATTCACATATTTTTGACAATAAATATCATATTCAAATACTTCGGTGACTCGGTTTAGCGGTCCCGAAACCACTTTTGGACTAAGGTCAATTTAGGGCTGTCACAACTCTCCCCCACTTAAGAAATTTTCGTCCCTGAAAATCTTACCGGTAAATAGGTTTGGGTATCGTTCTTTCATAGAGTTCTCAGTTTCCCAAGTAGCTTCTTCGATCTCGTGTTTGAGCCATAACACCTTTACTAATGGAACCCTTTTGTTTCGCAACTCTTTTACTTCACGAGCTAGGATACGAATCGGTTCTTCTTCATAACTCATATCGGCTTGAATTTCAACCTCGGAGGATTTATTATGTGCGAAGGATCGATCAGAACGTCAAGCATCGAAACATGAAAAACATTGTGAATCTTCTCGAGATCGGGGTAAAATCAATCTATATGCCATCGGACCAACTCGTTCGGATATTTCATACGGCTCTATGAACCTCGGACTCGGTTTGCCCTTACGGCCAAATCGAGTATCTTTTCCAAGGTGAAACTTTAAGAAACACTTTGTCTCCCACGATACTCAATATCTCTTCGTTTTAAATCCGCGTCGACTTCTCGACGATCCGATGTCGCCTTCAGACTTTCACAAATTATTTTTACTTTCGCTCAAAGATCTTTAATCAAATCAACTCGAAAATTTTACTTTCATCGAGCTCGGTCCAAAACAATGGTGTACGGCATTTACGACCGTACAAAGCCTCGTAAGGTGCCATCTTAATACTTGATTGAAAACTATTGTTGTAAGCGAATTCAATCAAAGGTAAATACCGCTCCCATGAACCACTAAACTCAAGGATGCAACATCTCAACATATCCTCGAGTATCTGAATTATCCGCTCGGATTGACCATCAGTCTGTGGATGAAAAACGGTGCTAAAATGCAACTTGGTACCCAAAGCTTCTTGCAATTTCTTCCAAAATCGCGAGGTGAATCTCGGATCTCTATCCGACACAATAGAAATAGGTACCCCGAGTAATCTTACAATCTGAGAAACATACAATTCAGCTAGTTTATCCAATGAAAAATTCGTACGTACGGGGATAAAGTGAACCGACTTAGTCAGTCTATCAACAACAACCCAAATCGCATCTTTCTTACTTGCCGACAATGGCAACCCAGATACAAAATCCATCGTGACTCGATCCCATTTCCATTCAGGTATCATGATCGGTTGAAGTAAACCAGTAGGCACTTGATGTTCCACTTTCACTTGTTGACATATTAAACACTTCGAAACAAAATCGGAAATGTCTCGTTTCATACCATGCCACCAAAACTGACGTCTCAGATCGTTGTACATTTTCGTACTCCCGGGTGAATTGACATTCGGCTACAATGAGCTTCGTTCGAATCATCAAATAAGTTCGGATTTCTTGGAACACACAAACGACTTCGGAACCTCAAACAATCGTCATTGTCAATTTGAAACTCTGATTCCATATTCAAAACACATTCAGCCCGTTTTTCAACCAATTCATCATCGACTTTCTGAGCTTCACGAATTTGATGAATCAACAATGGTTTGGCCTTTAATTCAGCTACTAACACATTGTCGGATAGAACAAATAGGTGTACATTCATCGCTCGTAAAGCAAACAGTGATTTACGACTTAAAGCATCCGCAACCACATTAGCCTTTCCCGGGTGATAGTCAATGACAAGCTCATAATCTTTCAATAACTCAAGCCAACACCTTTGTCGCAGATTCAAGTCTCTTTGAGTCATCAAATATTTGAGACTTTTGTGATCCGAATATACATGGCACTTCTCACCAAATAAGTAATGTCGCCATATTTTCAAGGCGAATACGATGGCAGCCAGTTCGAGATCATGGGTTGGATATTTTTTCTCATGTGGCTTCAATTGTCTCGACACATAAGCTACAACTCGACCTTCTTGCATCAATACACAACCTAACCCAAGTGAGGATGCATCACTGTAAATGACAAACTCCTTGCCTAATTCGGGCTGCACTAGTACTAGAGCTTCAGTCAAATAAGTTTTCAATTGATCAAAACTTTTCTGACATTTTTTTGTCCATTCAAACTTAACATCTTTCTGAAGTAGTTTCGTTATTGGTGTGGCTATCATCGAGAAACCCTTTACAAATCGTCTCAGAGTAACCAAGAAGTCCCAAAAGCTCCGAACCTCGAATATTTCTGAGGCTTCCAGCTAAGTATGGCTGAAATTTTGCTAGGATCAACTCGAATACCGATGCGATACCACATGCCCAAAAAGCTAACTTCTCTCAACCGAACTCACATTTATGAACTTAGCATATAACCGCTTATCCCGTAGAATCGCAACACTAATCTCAAAAGCGCAGAGATGTTCGGTTTCATTTTCCGAATAGACCAAAATATCATCGATAAACACAACTACAAACCGACCCAAATACGGTCTGAAGATCCGATTCATCAAATCCATAAATACCGCCGGGGCATTAGTGAGCCCAAACGGCATCACTAAAAACTCGTAGTGACCGTATCTCGTTTTGAAAGCAGTTTTGGGTATATCCGAATCTCGAATTCGCAACTGATAATAACCCGATCTTAAATCTATCTTTGAAAACACTGAGGCTCCCTTTAGTTGATCAAACAAATCATCAATATGTGGTAACGGATATTTATTCTTTATTGTCACTTTATTCAGCTGACGATAGTCGATGCACAACCTCATGGTTCCGTCCTTCTTTTTCACAAACAATACTGGTGCACCCCAAGGTGAGAAACTTGGTCGAGCGAAACCTCTATCCATCAACTCTTGCAACTGAGCTTTCAATTCCTTTAATTCCGTTGGTGCCATACGATACGGAGCTATCAAAATTGGTGTAGTCCCAGGTACAAGTTCGATGCCAAACTCTACCTCCCGAACAGATGGTAACCCCGGTAATTCTTTGGGAAAAACATCCGGATATTCACAAACCACTGGTACCGATTCAAATCTCTTTTCTGACTCTTTATTATTGAGTACGTATGCAAGGTACGCTTCACACCCCTTTCTCACATATTTTTGAGCTAACATCGAGGATATTATTGTTGGCAATCCATTCAAAACAGTAGACTCAACTCGGATTATCTCATTATTTGCACACCTCAAATCAATAGTCTTACTTTTGCAATTCACAACTGCATCATGTACGCTCAACCAATCCAAACCGAGGATAACATCAAATTCATCAAATGGTAAAAGCATCAAATCGGCCGGAAAACAGAAACCTCGGATTACTAGGGGACATTTCTTACACACTTTGTCAACAAGTACATAACGACCCAAAGGATTCGACACTCTAATAACGAACTCAGTAGACTCAACAGGTAAAGTCTTACTGGATACTAAAGTCGCACATACATAAGAATGAGTAGACCCAGGGTCAATCAAAGCAATCACATTAGTATCAAAGAGAGTGAAAGTACCGGTAATAACATCAGGCGAAGAAGCATCCTCGCGTGCACGTATAGCATAAGCTCTTGCAGGAGCACGAGCCTCAGATCTGGTTGTAGCGTCTCTAGATCCTCTCTGACCGCCACTAGGATTTCCCGTATTTCTAGATAGTCTACCTCGAGCAGTAGTAGCACCCAGTTTCCCACTTTGATTTACATTCTGTTTAGACAATCTCGGGCAATCTTTAATAAAGTGGTCAACTGATCCGCACTTGTAACAGGAGTGGTCATGGAATCTACAACTCCCCGAATGCCATTTACCACAATACTGGCACTCTGCTCGCCTCGACGATCATTTCCAACATCGGCGATCAAGTGACTCGTGTACTCACAGGGGGTCGATCACGATCTCGTCTAGAAAAGCCTGAAGTGTCTCTAGATCGACCTAAATCATCTCTAAATTTCTTCGATGACTGTTGAAAGGGCTTTCCCGAAGATCTCTTACGAAACTCTTTTGCTCTCATATCAGCTTTTCTTTTCTCCTTACTGAGCTCTTCGTCTTTGCAAGCTCGCTCGACAAGTACCACAAATTCTCTGATTTCTAAAATGCCAACATACAGCTTTATATCATCGTTCAGTCCATCTTCGAAACGTTCACACATCACAGCTTCTGAAGAAATGCATTCTCGCGCATACCGGCTAAGCCTTACAAACTTTTGTTCATAGTCAGTAACCGACATGGAACCTTGTTTAAGTTCAAGAAATTCTTTCCGTTTTTGATCAATGAATCTCTGGCTGATATACTTTTTTCGAAACTCGGTTTGGAAAATCTCTCAAGTTACTTGCTCTCTGGGCACAACAGAAATCAACGTATTCCACCAATAGTAGGCGGAATCACGTAGCAAGGAGATACTACACTTTAGGCATTCATCGGGTGTGCAAGATAGTTCATCAAGTACCCAAATAGTGTTGTCCAACCAAAATTCAGCTTGCTCGGCATCGTCGCTGTCTGTAGCTTTAAATTCAGTAGCCCCGTGTTTTTGGATTCTATCAACTGGGGGCTTATTTAACCTTATCTGGTCAGTTACCAGAGGTATCGCATGTGCAGGGGTTGTATTAGTCGGGAATGGGGGTTGTGGAACAGCCGTATTAGTTCGAATGTATTGGTTGAACCAATCATTCATCACACTATAAAAAGCCTGTCTAGCTTCATCATTCTGATTACTAGCAATAGGTTGAGAGTCCACCGGCACTGTCCCTTGTGTGGGAGCAGGCGAAAAACTCTCAAGATCATCACCATCGCTTTCGGTTGGGATCGGATCCATTACTATAAACAAACACATTTTTAATCGTAAAATCACCACACTATCAAATAGACACACAATGGCATGTATAGCTAGACCCGAACGTATTACGGTAGTCCTAGAATCGACTAAATCGTAGCTCTAATACTAATTAAATTGTAACACCCCGTACCCGAGACCGTTGCCGGAGTCGGACACGAGGTGTTAACGGATTTAATTCATTCATTTACACAGATCATTTTAAAATTTCCAGATAAGCTGGATAACTGCATCACTGTCACCTTAAAAATCATATCTCGAGTTCCAAAACTAGAAAACTGATTCTGTAAATTTTATCTAAAACTAGACTCATATATCAATCTACAGATTTGTTTCTAGAATTTTTAGTCTGGCCAAGTAGGAGAGTTTATTATTTAAATTCTCCCCTGTTTCAGGGTTTGACTACTCTGACCTTTATCCATTACGACTTAGATATCTCCCTGTATAGGGATTCAATACTTATGCAATTTATTTCTAATGAAACTAGACTCAAAAAGGAATCTATACATATAAAGCATGACTTCTAATTATCTCTGATTAATTTATGGTGAATTTTCAAATTCAGAATAGGGGATCCAGAAATTGCTCTGGCCCTGTTTCACAAAAACTTAAACATCTCATAAAATACGACTCATATGGTCATTTCGTTTCTTCCATATGAAAATAGACTCATCAAGATTCGATTACATAATTTATTCGTTATTTAATTACATTTCTACTATTTTTAGTGATTTTTCAAACTCACATCACTGATGCTGTCAGCATCTATTTTAAGGTAAATTTCACCTATTTCATAGTTTTCCATGATTCAACTAGCCATTTGACATACATAGCACCAAATATGATTGTGATTAACCATTCCAATGGCTAATCATTGCCAAGCATTTCCACACCACTCAATAACCATATATACAAAATGGTTATAATGCTATGATCAAAATATATAAGCCATTTTCACATGGCTATCCGAATATATACATTACCAAAAAGGTACTTAATTAACAACAAAGATCAGTCCTATACATGCCACTATCGAAGTTCAACTAAAAGAGTACCAAAAGGGCTTAGATAGTGTGGACGACTTCAACTTTGACAATCCCGAGTCCGATAGCTGACGAACAAAATCTATAAAACAGAGAATTAAAGAAACAGAATAAGCATTTAATGCTTAGTAAGTTTAAGTAATGAAATTATTTACGACTGAAGTATAGCGTTCATATGACTAAATGAATAATTGCATTTATGCATGTTCTCAAAATCATACTTACTTCACGCTTCAACCATTATATTCATACACAGGGAATCAAACCTAACTAGAGGCTAGAAGTTCGTTAATCAATTGAGCGAATACTATTTAAAAGGAATCAACCTTTCCGATGCATATACGAAACATACCTTATCGTTTGGATTTTATGAGCGTATTAATTGAAATTATTACAGCAAGATCGCTCACTTCCAAACCCAAGTACCTTCGGGATTTAGCCAGATATAGCAACTCGCACACATGCCTTCGGGTCTTAGCCCGGATATAGTCACTAGCACAAATGCCTTCGGGACTTAGCCCGGGTATAGCAACTACTCGCACAAATGCCTTCGGGACTTCGCCCGGATATAGTCACTAGCACAAATGCCTTCGGGACTTAGCCGGGATATAGCAACTACTCACACAAATGCCTTCGGGACTTCGCCCGGATATAGTCACTAGCACAAATGCCTTCGGGACTTAGCCCGGATATAGTCACTAGCACAAATGCCTTCGGGACTTAGCTCGGATATCATCCGAATAATCATGCACATATATCAATAAATCATGACACATCTATATTTCATTTTCACAACTAGAATTCAAACACAAGACACTTATCAACCATTACCATTTTCGGCTCAATAGCCACATACAAAGAGCATGATTTTGATTTGCTTTATAGCATGATCTCTATACGTATTCGGCTGCCCGTCATAAGTATAAACTAATCACCTCAATATATAATTCAAGTAGAATCATTATATCTCCGTTTATTTGTTATGCTATATGTCATGACTTAATCAAATCATAAACTAAGTTCCATTACTCGAAAACTTACCTCGGATATTGTCGAACGATTTCAACGGCTATTCGATCACTTTTTCCTTTCCCTTGTCCAACTTTGATCCTCTAAGCTCTTGAGCTAAATCAAACAATTTACTTCCCAATCAAACACAATCATACGGCATTCATATACATTTTAGAATCAATTCATATGTCCACTAGGGACATAGCCTAATGTTCAATAACAAACTCCTCCTTTATCAAACACATATTCGGTAAGAACATGGTAACTTATACTACATCAATTTTAAGCATATAAATTACTCAAACACAATCAAATTCACATTCGGTCTTGGTACATAATAAGGTAGCCGACTCTTTTCCCTTAGCACCCAATGCTCACATATGATTATTTGTATAGTTCAAATACTCATCTACCATTGTTCATCAAAATTTAGCATGAAACAACAACCATCACCCTTATTAATTACCATAGCCGAAAGCCCTAATCATTCCCACAATCAAAAATTCAACATGGGTTACTAAAATAACTTGGTATCTCATTCAAGATTAACCAAAATTTCAAGAATTAACATAACTTCTTACCTTAATGTTAACTTAAGGTGACCGAATGCCTTTCTCCCATCTTCCTCTTTACATTCGCCAAGAAGAAAAATGCAAGCTTTGTTTTCATCACCCTTCATTTCCTTATTTCAATTACTTTTTCCTTTTTATTTATTTATGTTATAAAATATAAAGCTACTAACTAATAATTAATACATATTATATGTATATAACCCATCATGGCCGCCACTACTTATCATAAGTGGAAATTTGACATGCAAACCCATTATTTTTATAACATGAACTAATAGATCCTTATAGATTAACCTATCACATTTCAAAAGTGTCACACATAAGTCCTATTAACTAAATTCACATGCCATCGACTAAATTGAAGCTTAAAACTTTCACACATTCATATTCACATATTTTTGACAATAAATATCATATTCAAATACTTCGGTGACTCGGTTTAGCGGTCCCGAAACCACTTTTGGACTAAGGTCAATTTAGGGCTGTCACATGGGCAGTCTTAAATATAATGATCTATCAATCCACATTTAAAACAGGCCCGATCATGTAATCTGCAACTTTCGGGATGTCGTTTACCATAATGTTTACACTCGGGTTGATTTGATCTGACATTACTCATACTGGCTACTGAGGTAGGTCTCAAACTCACTGGTGGTCTATTCTGGTCTCGCCGGGAATAACCCAAAGTGGCTTTTGAACGACTGAAATCATCCCAAAACTTCTTTGGTGTTGACTGGACTGACCTATTGAATGATCTCTTACGCGAGTCTCTAGCTTTAAAATTAGCTTTCTTTTTCTCTTGCCCGAGCTCTTTAGCATTATAGGCTCGCTCAACAAGTACCACGAACTCTTTTATCTCAAGTATGCCAACTAACAATTTAATGTCTTCGTTCAGTCCATCTTCAAATCTTTTACACATTATGGCTTAAGTAGAAACACACTCTCGCGCATACCGACTGAGTCTCATGAATTTTCTCTCATACTCTATTATGGTCATCCGACCCTGTTTCAGCTCTAGAAATTTTTTACGCTTCTGGTCAACAAATCTTTGGCTAATATATTTCTTACGGAACTTAGTCTAAAAGAATTCCCAGGTCACCCTCTCTCTCGAAACCACTGATACTAGAGTATTCCACTAGTGATATGCTGTATCTCGAAGCAAGGATATGGCACATTTCAAACATTCATCTGGGGTATAGGACAGCTCATCAAACACACGGATAGTATTATCAAGCCAGAAATCAGCCCGCTCAGCATCATCATCATCCATAGCATTAAACTATTCAGCCCCATGTTTTTTAATTTTATCAACAGGTGGCTTATACAATCTCAACGGATCACTTACTTGAGGTACCGTAGGCATCGAAGATGGATCAATCGGGGGTGGAGGTTGTTGTGCAGCCGGGTTAGTCCGAATATATTGAGTAAACCAATCATTCATCATTTGATAAAAGTCTTGTCTAGACTCTCCTTCCTGGTTATTTGAAATCAGTTGAGAATCAACCGGCGCTGTTCCTTGTGTGGGAGCAGACACTACACTCTCGACATCATCAGCTACAGCTCTATCGGGATCCATTTACTATATGAAAACACATTTCAAATGTCAGAAGTCATCACACTATCGCAGTATATATTATGGTATGTTTACCTAGACTCATACACGCTACGTTAATCCTAGAACCGACTAAATCGTAGCTCTGATACCAACAAATTAACACCCTTAACCCGTATCTGTCCTCGAATTAAGGTCACAAGGCATTACCAAACAAAGAACATATTTTCAAACATCCATATAATTGTACCAGTCAAGTTCATATATAAAAATAACATAAGACTTTTCATATATTAATCGAGATTATGTTAATCTTAAAACATATACAGATCACATATTTAACTCTTTAATAGTATTTGAATACCTAATAATAAACAAACATTTAATATTCATTAGCATATATGTCTTTGTCCATTTCATTAACAGGTCAGGGATATTTCACATAACATTATAAACTTTACACACGATTATCCCTATCAACATTTGAATCATTTCTAACATTTATAATAAAATATAATAAGCTAAAAATGCACTTTTACAACCAAACTACTTAAATTTTATTCGGTCATTTAATACATCCTTTATAAGTCATTTAAAAGTAAGTCAATATAAACCTCCACCAAAACACATTAAGCAACTATTTTACTTCACTCAATTAAAGTTTATAAATCCAACACCTTCTTTATATATATACCATATGAAGACATATATATATATATATAACAAATCAATTCGTCATATTCAATAAATATTTAAACAAGAAATTATCGAATTACAAATTGATTAAAATTATCTCCTATAATTTCTTTTTATAACAGAAGTTTTATATACATTATGGCAGTAATCTTCAAACCAACTTATAATACAAAATATATACTCACTAGGATATGGCATTATACGCAAATAGACATATAATCAAAATATACATCTTTAATGTCATGTAATCACCTTATTAAAACAAACTCAAATCGTGTTTGAATTTAGCTAACACCTGTTACGCCAAATCATATATATAACATATTATCTTAATACAATCACACAAACACAAATATTTTACTCTATGCTTACCTTAGCCGAATCAACCCTTTACTCACCCAAAATTATTAACCATTTCCAAAGACTAAAACATCTAACACGAATATCATTCAGTCATAGCACTTAATTTCATACTAAAAATAAACACAAACCAAGCTAAATATAACTGAGTTCAAATATAAAAGATTAAAGCCATTTTCGCATGGCTCAATTTATACAAAACCAAAATCCAACATTTTCAAAATGCATTCCAGCCTATACATGCCATAATTCAAGTTTGACTTATAAAGGTACCAAAATAGCTGATAGTGTGATGAGTTTTGCTGATGATCCCTGAGCTTGTAACTTGATCCAAAATCTATAAAACAGGGTAAACAAGAACACACGGAGTAAGCTAACTTAGCTTAGTAAGTCATAAGCAAATAAACAACTCAATATCATAATTGACTCATATTAACTAAAAAAAATGCATTAACACTCCCATGCTAGACCTCAAACTTAAAAATTCTATAAATAATTCATTTTTCATAGACTATTATCCACCTAAGCCGAATATACACATAATCATTTAACACATTATAAATCAACTTCCAAACCAAATAGTCATAATAAACCATACATCCATTTACTCTTTTATGCAAACTTATGAATTATCAAATGACATCTCATGTATAATCAATACCTATGTGGCCGACTATACCAAATCGTTTATGCACATATTAAGTAACATTTCAATGATACACAAATTATTCATTCACAAGCCGAATACACATACCAAATACACATGAATTCTTCATTTGCATTGTACATGATTTACAACAAATATTCATAGTACTTTCCTACCTTATCTCAAGTAGATATCAAGTTAATTCATACCTGGCCATTTAGCTCGTATTACACAACCATACATGATTTATCTTTTCCTGATGAACCATTCGGAATTGGATAGGACACTAAGATAATCACATAAATCGTACAATACCAACGTCCCAGACGTGGTCTTACATGTAACCACATATCCATGCCACTGTCCCAGATAGGGTCTTACTCGTAAACACATATTGGAATCACATATCTATGCCATGGTCTTACTCGCACACATATACCGGAATCCTATGTCATGACATATGTATCCTAACTTTTCCTAAGGTTCATACGGGGCTTTCGGACGTCGTAACTCGATTAAAACGAATGCTAGTACAAGATTACCGAGCTTATACATATTCGACAATTGCAATTATAATATCATATATTTCAATTCTATTCAGCATCTATATTTTACATTTAATTAAAATTAAGTACGTCTATTTACTTATAAACTTACCTCGGACGTCGCAAAACGGGACGGGGCTGCTAGTCTGCAATTTTTGTTTTTCCCCGGTCCAAGTCTTATTTCTTTGGTTATTGAAATTAAGCTCATTCAAACATATTTTCATTCAATTTAGTCCAAAAACACATAAATGGGCAAATTACCATTTTACCCCTGACATTTACAACTTTTACATTTTAGTCCCTATTGCACAAAACACAAAATACACAAAATTTCAAAGTGCCGAATGGTACCCATATCTATACAAGCCCATATATTTCATTAATTTCACATTTTAGTCCCTCAATTTATTATTTTTGCAATTTAGTCCTAATTACTCAAAATCATCAAAAACTCCAATACAAAATATGTTAATCTAAAACATATCTTTCATTTTTCATCATCAAACAATAAAAATCATGAGCTATCAATAATGGCACAACTCAAAATATTCATCAAAATCAAAAATTAAAGCATGGGTCTTGAAGATTACTAAGCAACGATCTCAAAAACGTAGAAATTATCAAAAACCGAACAAAAACAAACCTTGATTGAGCTTGAGTCAGTGCCAAAACCTAGCTTTCTCTTTTTCTTTTCTTTTTTTTTTAGTTTCGGTGATAAAGAACAAAGGAAATAAAATGAATTTGATTACTTTATTTTTAACAAATATAAGTTTATTAACCAATTTACTTAAATAACCTTAAGGATATAATAATAAAATCATATAACATATGTCTTTAACCATCCACTACACTTAATATTGCACTTATTGCAACTTGAAGGCTTCCTTTTAAAAAATCCAAGTAAAATTTAGCCCTTTTTAGAAAAACCACTGAATTTTCATTTTACGCAATTAAGTCCTTTTATTTAATTGGACACCTAAACGACGAAATTAAATCACGAAAATTTCACAGATATAAATTAACACAAAATAAAAATAGAAAATAATTTTATAATATTTTTCTAACTCAGATTCGTGGTCCTAAAACCACCATTCTAATTAGGGTCTAAATCAAGCTATTACACTATCCATAACGTTCGGGTGTTTACGTCACATGTGGACCGCGAGTGATAAACCTCAAAAGTAACATATTTTATTCACATGCTTGGCATATTTTCGAATGATTTATCATAAGATTTAGTGAATTTGATGCTCCTAATCCTTTAATTTCATGTTTTATATCCAGATGAGCATAGGAAAGCGAAAAGTGCAAGAAAAAGGCCAAAAACAGACAAAATAGGTTTATTTCAGTGTTGCACACGGCCCACACACTTTCACACGGGTAATCCACACAACCGTGTGAGACACATGGGAAGACGAAAATCCCTTGTGTCATGGCCGTGTCGACTTAAAACCATATCAGAATTACACACAGCCTGAGCACCATCACACGGATATGCCACACGACCATGTCCCTGTCGTGACCTATTTTAATTCTACTCGAAAAAGGCTAATTTTGGGCTATTTTGGGCATTCCAAAGTCTATTTAAACACATGAGAAGAGGATCAAAAGCAACACACAGAGTAGAAGGCAGAAAACACTCGAAGTTAGCCATCGAAAGCAGCTCGGAAACAGGCTTTACTTCAAGACTGAAGATCTCCATTCAATTTCTACTGAAGTTTTTGCGTTTCTTTATGTTTTGTTGTTTTCCCAATTTTGAGATGTTTTCCCCCATTATTATGAACTAAATTCCCTAGACACCTAGGGAAGATGAAACCTAAGACAAATCTTATTATCTTTTGAATTATATGATAAATACTTGTTCTTATTCTTAATTATGAGTGTTAATCCTTACTTTAATAGTCCAAGATATTAATTGAGGTTTTGATGTGCTTATTCAGTAGAGCAAAAGTCCCTGTTTAAGAGTAGATCTTCCATAATTAAGCGGAGTTGCATGCAATCCTAGATATAGGATGACATAAATCTGCCAGATTAGAGTCAAATCTAATAAGGGAGTCCATAGATCGAGTTAATGCGACAATAGGGGTTTTAATTAGAAAGCGATTTTAATTAATCAACCTAGAGTCAGTTGTTCTTAGTCTCGAGAGAGATATTAACATAAGCTAGGGATTTCTACAGATTAAGTTAAGTGACTAAATCGTCTAATTCAGAAGTAATAAGTGAAGTCTAGGTAAATTATTCCTAGGGTATTGTCTTCTCCATCTGTTTTCCAAAAGTATTTTCCAATTTTTATCTCTGTTGCATTCTTAGTTAATTAGATAGCTAATCTTAGTTTAAAGACATCCTTTTAATTCTTAGGCTAGATAATAAAAAGATAGTAATTACTAGTACTTTTAGTCCTTATGGATACGATATTTCTGGTCTCACCATAACTATACTATTGTTCGATAGGTGCGCTTGCCTTAGTCAAATTTTTAGTTAGTTTAGCGACCATCAATGAGATGCTCCCTACTAACATTAAAATTGCTTCCATTCGGCGTGGCTTTGGGCAGGGATGTCCTAGGTGCGGGGCTGATTACTAGACCGTTATTCATGCACTTAAAGATTGCCCTACTTCTAGGGTGATCCTCTCTATTGGTGGGTGAAATGATATCACCATTTTGAAGGATTATAAGTGTTGAATCGATTGGCTAGAAGATATGATGAGAGTTATTGATAAAAAAAAAAGCCATGGTTGACCTTATGACTACATTGTGGAATAACTGAAATAATAGAAACAATTTCATCTTCAGGGGAAAAGAAGAGGAGGCGTAGGTCATTTGGGAAAGGGCTAGCACCCTTAGTCAAGATTTTCTGATTTGTAATCTGATGAATGAGCTATTGCCTTCTCCTAACATCACTGTTAAAAAATGGGAGAAACCTCCTAAGGGTTTTGCTAAAATAAACTTCAACGTATTAGTTGGAGTAATCAAGGAGTGGGAAATTCCAGTAATGTTGTTCGATAGAATGTCACAAGCACACCACCTGGATACAATCAGCCTATGCCATGAAAAAATGTTCAGCAAAGTTCATCATCATCTTCATCTATGGAAGCACTATTGAAGGAATACATGGCCAAGAATGATGTTGTAATACAAAGTCAAGCTACATCTTTAAGGGCTTTAGAAAACCAAATGGAACAAATTGCCAATACGTTAAGCTCAAGACAGCAAGGAGCATTGCCAAGTGATACTGAAAATTCAAGATCTCAAGGGAAGGAACATTGCAAGGCCATTACACTCAGAAGTGGTACTCAGCTACCTAGAGTTATTAATGTTGCCACTATTGAAGAAGATAGCACAGATGTCATACATAAGGTGAATTCAGAACTAGTAGTAAAGCAATCTACAATTGAAAAGAGCAAACAAAAAATGTTGAAGTAGAATCAGCTCATGTTGCTAATAAGAATGCCACGACAAAATAAACTCAACAATTTGGAAGAAGGCCATCACCACCTTTTCCTTAGCAATTTCAGAAGTCTAAGCAAGATTTTCAATTCAAAAAATTCTTGGATGTCCTGAAGCAACTTCATATCAACATACCACTGCTAGAAGCATTGGATTAAATGCCCAATTACGTAAAGTTTATGAAGGACATATTTTCAAAGAAGCACAAACTAGGGGAAGTTGAAACTATTTCCCTCACTGAATGGTGCACAACAATGTTGATAAATAAATTGCCACCAAAATTGAAGGACACAAACAGTTTTACTATTCCTTGCTCAATTGCAAATCATTATATAGGCAATGCATTACGTGTGTAACACCTCTTACCCGAGTCCAAGGCCGGGACGGGGCACAAGGCATTAGCTGACTTAAACGCATACATATAATCATTTCCGAGGTATCAAATTTAAAAATTTTCTCTCTAAATCCAAAAGTTCTTAATTTGGGCCTATAGGGCCCAAATTACACTTGAAAATATCCCGGGATTAATCCAAACATCTTTGAAAACTCTTAAAAAAATGTCACTTGAAACAAGGGCACACGTCCATGTGGAAAGGCAACACGTCCGTGTAGCCCTTTTGACCTGGTCGTGTTGAAGGCCTATGTGGTACACATGGCCTAAACACAAAGGGACACGCCTATGTCTCGAGCCCGTGTGAATTAAATTCTAAATTTGAACCTACAGGGGTTTTCACATTGCCTGACACATGCCCGTGTCCCTTACATGGCCATAACACGTCTGTGTCTTAGACTGTGTTAAAAAACCTCGACATTCTATTTTTGACAACCAGTAACAATTTGAGGCAAACGGCCTAGGCACACGCCCGTAGCCAGAGGCTGTGTTCTACACACAACTGAGACACATAGCCTTGTCTCTGCCCGTGTGTTTACTACTATGCATTTGGGCTTGAGAATTTGAGGTACAGGGGACACACTATCGGACAACACGCCCAGGAGGCTGACCGTGGGTCACACACGGCCTTGACACACGTCTGTGTGCCTACTCGTGTGGATGATATAAGGCTATCTACAAAGCCCTTCGCCACCTTGAAACACAATCTAACACCATTCATCATACCAAAATCTAACATAACATGATTTCTCAACCCAGCAATCCTAACTAAGACCTACATACATTTCATTTATTCAACCATGCCAACAATTTCACATTCACAAAAGGTTTTCTTGCATTCATATAATAACTTTCAATATCGGCCATTTTTCATGGCCTTATACAAAATGAGTCAAGTATTAAATTAAGCCAACACACTTGGCCAATTAACAGTGACACAAAACTCAAAAGTCAAGATCCTAGACAAGCCATAATCAAAATAAAAGAACTAACTATTCCAAGTGCTTCAGATGATAGTGTGACTAGCTTCTCCGATGTATGTGATGATCCACAGGCTACTGTGACGGCACTATAAGAAAATGGAAAGGAAAATAGGTAAGCAGAAAGCTTAGTAAGTTGCATGAAAATAAACATCAACTAATTATCATACAACAATATGATCATAACCTTTCATGACTTGTTCATGAATACCATAAATAGACATAAGTACAACTTACTCATCACTATCCAATACCATTCATATGGCATATATTTAGCCCACATCTCATACATTTAAAGTAGGTACCTGTACCACTCACCACATGGTCATAATTTTTCTCATTTCGATATAAACCATAAGTCTTTCATTGAACCATTTGGAATATTACCAGATACTCAATAACACTGAAAATTGGATAAGATGTCGACGCCATGTCCCAGACATGGTATTACACTGGCTAGCACATTAAAGTCGATGTCGTGTCCTAGGCAGGTCTTACAATGACTTTCATATACCGAGGCTGATGTCCTAGACAGGTCTTAAACTGGCTCTCATCTATCAATGTCGATGCCATGTCCCAGATAGGTCTTACACTGACACATAACAAGCTAACGCCATGTCCTAAATAGGTCTTACACTAGCTTGTATAACCTGAGGCCAATGCACGTCCCAAACATGTCTTACACTGGCTCTCGTCTCAATTTCGAAGCATGTCCTAGACATGTCTTACACTGGCTCTCATAATGTGGCCAATGTATGTCCCAGACATGTCTTACAATGGCTCGCATACCACCCAATATCATGATATGAATATCTAAGTCTATTCCAAATGTTGAACCAAAAGTCTTTACTACATTAATTTCTCGATATGCATTCTCATAATTACATTCAAACAATTTATGCAATATCAATTCAATCGTACATCATAGCAATATAGTTGCATTATTAACATAAAACTTACCTCGGTATACAAAAGTAGGCGGCTAGTTTGAACTACTCCACTATTTTAGTCTTTCCCCGGTTTAAGTCTGGATTCGGTCTTTCTTGGTCTAAAATGATAAAAATTCACTCATTTAATCACCATATTAATAAAAAAATCAACAATATATATTTTGGGAAGATCAACCATTTTGCCCTTAGACTTCACAAAAATTACGATTTTACCCTTGGGCTCCTAAATCGATTTTTATCGAATTTCTTCAAATCTTAAGCCTAGCCGAACCATTTTCACTCTTAAAGTGACACAAAATTATCATTTTTTCACAACATTACTATCCATTTTATAAACTTTACAAAATGGTCCTATTAGGGTTTCCATGAGAAATTCTTTCACAAAAGTTGTTTACAACACAACTAAGATTCATTTTCTTTCATAAAAACTCTGTAAAGATTATAAATCCTTTCATGGAAAATCCCTGGACTATCATCCATTTCGTAAAATGGTCCCCCCATTAGCCAGCTCATGCCATAAAGGTTCTAAAAGTATAAAAATTATAAAAAATAATCTTCAAATTGACTTACTTGCAAGAGGATAGCTTGGCTAAAATTTTAAAGCTCCAAGAACGCTTATTTTGCTAATAATTGCAGTGGTAGTGAAGAAGATGAGAAGGTGATATCATCTTTAGTTTATTATATCTTATTTTAAGTCAAATAAGTCACCAAATTTCTACATAACATTGACTATCTTAATTCTTTGTCCCTATGGCCGGCCAAGCTTTCGTTAAAGGGTCTAATTGCACTTTAAAGGCCTCCAATTATGGCTCCTTAACTATTTAACACCTTTGGCTAGCAAATCACGACTTTTTCCCTTTATGAGATTTAGTCCTTTTTCGCAATTAAGCTTACAAACGTTAAAATTACTTCACCAAATTTTTCATGCACTAATATAATTAAACTATAACACCAAAATGATAATAAAATAATTTCTATAACTTTGGATTTGTGGTCTCAAAACCACTATTTCGACTAAGCCCTAATTCGAGATGTTACAATTCTCCCCCTTAGGGATTTTCATCCCTGAAAATCTTACCGGTGAATAAGTTCGGGTATTGATCTCTCATAGTCTCCTTGGGTTCCCACGTGGCTTCCTTGACTCCATGTCTATGCCAAAAAACTTTCATGAGTGCTACACTTTTATTCCTCAATTTCTTGACCTCTCAATCCAAAATCTTAATCGGTTCTTCACCATAGGTCATATCTAGGCTTATTTCAATTTCTTCTGGTGAAATCACATGTGAGGGGTCAGATCGGTAGCGACACAATATCGATACATGGAACACATCATAAATTTTCTCTAGCTCACGAGGAATGGCTAATCGGTACGGTACCGATCCAATTCTCTTGGTCACCTCATAAGGTCCAATAAATTGCGGACTTAATTTACCTTTCCTATCGAATTGAATGACTTTCTTCCACGGATACACTTTCAAAAACACCTTATCACCAACTTGAAACTCAATTTATTTTCATTTCAAATCTGCATAGGATTTTTGTTTGTCTGAAGCATTTTTCAAACAGTCGTGAATCACCTTAACCTTCTCTTCAGTTTCTTTGACTAAGTCAACCCCGTGAATCTGATTTTCTTTAAGTTCAGTCCAATATAAGAACATCCGACACTTGCGTCCATATAAAGCCTCATAAGGCGCCATTTTCAGATTTGACTGATAACTATTATTGTAGGCAAACTCTACCAACGATAAGTATTTTTCCCAACAACCTTGAAACTCGAGAACACAACACTGCAACATGTCTTCTAAGATCTGAATCACTCTTTCTGACTGACCTCGGTCTGCGGGTGAAATGCCGTACTAAAGTTTAGTTTTGTTCCTAATGCCTCTTGCAACTTCTTCCAAAATCGTGAAGTAAACCTCAGGTTTCTATCTGAAATAGTTGACAAGGGCACTCCATGAAGTCTCACAATCTTGGAAACATACAATTCAGCCAATTTCTCAAGGGAATAGTTAGTACGCACATGTATAAAATGTGTCATCTTGGTAAGCCAATCAACAACAAACCAAATAGAATCCTTTTTCTTTGGCGTCAACAGCAATCCTGACACAAAATCCATGGTTACACGGTCCCATTTCCATTCAGGAATCATTATGGGTTGAAGCAAACCCGAAGGTACTTAGTGTTCATCCTTTACTTGCTGACAAACTAGACACTTAGAAACAAACTCAGAAATGTCTCTTTTTATTCCCGACCACTAGTACATTTTCTTCAAGTCATCATACATTTTCACACTACCTGGATGGATAGACAAGCAACCACTATGTGCCTCTTGTAAAATCTTCTGAACAAGCTCATCGTCCTTAGGCACACAAATCTTGTCTTAGTATATCATACAACCATCGGTACCAATACGAAATTATAATCCATTCCCCGTCTCGCACTGAGCCATCTTAGCTTGCAAATCCTTATCACCTTTCTAAGCCTCACAAATCTCTTGAAGGAACATTGATTTAGCTCTCATCTCAGCTAGAATCGAGTCATCATCAGCCACGGTCAATTGAGTATTCATAGCCCTCAAGGCAAACAATGATTTCCTACTCAATGCATCGGCGATTACATTCGCCTTTCTGGGGTAGTAGTCAATCACCAACTCGTAATCCTTTATCAACTCCAACAATCTTTTTTGCCGTAGATTCAGCTTCTTTTGAGTCATCAAATACTTTAAATTCTTATAGTCAGTAAATACCCAGCATCTCTCGCCATACAAATGGTGTCTCTAAATTTTCAACGAGAACATGATGAGGCTAACTCTAAATCATGCGTCGGGTAGTTTTTCTCATGTGGCTTCAATTGTCTCGAAGCATAAGCTATGACCTTACCTTCTTGCATGAGTACGCACCCCAATGCATTCAAGGAGGCATCTCTATATACCACAAACTCTTTTTCCGGTTCCGGTTGCACTAAAATTGGAGCTCCGATTAACAAAGCCTTTAGCTTTTCAAAACTCTATTATCACTTTTCTGTCTATTTGGACTTGACCTATTTTTGTAGCAACCTCATAATCGGAGTAGCTATCATGGAGAACTTTTTAACAAAACGCCTTTAGTAGTGTAACACCCCGAATTTGGGCCTAGAAGTATTGGGCCTTGAGTGGGGGTCCGTAAGGAGGTTGTATATAGGTATTTAATTGTGCAATGAAATGAAACAATTAAATGTTTGCTATTAGTGGTTAATGGCTTTGAGAAGTGTTGGAGAAATCTTGGGTTCAAACTTGGGCTTTAGCAAAAATTTTGGTATTAATCAAAAAAACCGGATGCTTGGATGAGGGTTTTAAATTATTGTGTTAAATAAATGACACAAGGAAGCTTGTAGTCTAATGGTTGTGGTGTCATTAAGGTTGTATGGGAGCACTGGTTCAAGCCTTGGCTCTTGCAATTTATTTTGTTTTTTTTAAAGGAACCCGGACTTTGGCCTTTAGACCTTATAATTAATTGGGGATAAAATATGACACAAAAGCCTTATGGCTTAGTGGCAAGTAGCGTGTGGAGCATTTAAAGGGAGGCATAGGTTCGAATCCCATGGCAAGCAAAGAGCATTTATTTTGCTAACAGGGGGCGGCAAGAGTTGGTGTTGAATTTAAACTCTAATGTTGGAGGGATCCCACATCGGGAAGCTAACATAAGAGTGGATACAAAGCTGGCTTTAAATAGAGGGAACCATGAGGAGAATAAAGGCACCTTTCTTGGTCGATCCTTTCATTGTATGGCGTGCTTTCGTTTGGGTTGGCGTCATTAAGAGTGCTCGGAGCGTGGATTAACTCCAGCCTCCTATCGTGTGTATTTTCTCGCTACTCTAGTCAGAGGATGGCTACTTCGGGCCGCGATGGGTCGAAAGGGGTCATGTGGGCCTAATGGGCCTACAAGCCCAATTGGATAAGTTGTTTGATTGTGTAGTAAATATTGGGCTAGGCTAGGTGAATCTAATATTTGTGGCTAGGTTTGGGCTAAAAGGGCCACACGAGCGTGTGGGCCCATTTGGGCCGAGAATAGGCTTTAGGCCCATTCGTATTGTTATCCATGTTTAGAATACTTTAGTTTACCAATTACTGAAATGCCCTCGACTTGTAAAATTACCAAAGTACTCCCGATTTACAGAATTACCGTTTTACCCTCAGTTTATAGAATTACTATTTTACCCTCGATTTGTAAAATTACCGTTTTACCCTCGATTTATAGAATTATCGTTTTACCCTCAATTTGTAAAATTACCGTTTTACCCACGATTTATAGAATTACCGTTTTACCCTCAGTTTACAGAATTACTATTTTACCCTCGATTTACAGAATTACCATTTTACCCTCAGTTTACAGAATTATTGTTTTACCCTTGATTTACAGAATTACTGTTTTACCCTCGATTTATAGAATTACCGTTTTACCCTCGATTTGTAAAATTACCGGTTTTACCCTCGATTTACGTAATTACCATTTTACCCTCGCCATACGTAATTACTATTTTACCCTTGATTTATAGAATTACCGTTTTACCCCTAATTTACATAATTACCATTTTACCTCGATTTACATAATTATCGTTTTACCTCGATTTACGTAATTCTTGTTTTACCCTCGATTTGAATAATTACCATTTTACCCTCGATTTATAGAATTACTGTTTTACCCTTGATTTACAGAATTACTATTTTACCCTCGATTTTCAAAATTACTAAAATACCCTTGGGTTGTGAAATTACCGCAATACCCTCAATTTGTAAAACTACCAAAATACCCCTGTATGGTAAAATGATGAATATGCCCTTATGTTCCGTATGACTGATGTGCTTAGGATTTACATATATTGATATTGGAATAGTTAAGTTTGAGTGATGGTGGTGGTTATTGTAGGTGATTGATTATGGAAACGTTTCAACTTCAACCCGTAATGTGTGTACTAACCTCGTAATAGCTTAGATTAATATTTCTTTGAAAAGCCAAAGCTTCATATTTTAGTGATTTGGGAATTAATATTTAGATCTATTTTCACGCACGCTTAAGTTGGATTCACAACGGATATGGGGTAGGAAGGTATTTGGAACGTTCTTCAATGAGTAGATCTCTTGGTAAGTATTCGAACCTTTTTTCCATTTGTATCTTGTGGTTTAAGAAAAGCTGAAAACCCCTCTGTCGACTAAGGCTAAAAGGGTTTTTGGTGTTATTTGGTTTGTTGGTGCTAGTGAGGATTAAAGGCTACCGATCGAGGAGTGTGTGAAAAGCTTGGATCATCGGAGTGACTAAATCTAGTCATCAACTTCGGTAAAGGTATGAACCCAAGGGCCATTGGGGATGGTGGCCGAATGTGTAAGTGATGATAATAGGTAGTTTTCGATTTGGTTTAATATTAACATGGTCTAATCTATAAGTGGTTGATTATAGGAGAAATCGCATAGGAGATCTCGTCAAGGAATATCGCAAATCAGGTGTGTAACGAACCCTTTTTCATAGCTTAAAGCGATAAATGCCGAAAAGCCGAAATGCCAAAACTCTAGCATTTCGAGGACTTGTGAGCAAGCGAACGCTCATTAGTCAGTTAGATTCGTTGAGATGATGATCGGGAAGGTTGGAAAAGGTAAGAGCGTGATTCTTGGCATTCACGGTAAGTTGGGCCTCGAAGGGCTGAAACAGGGCCCGATGGGCATTCGGGCCCATTTGAGTAAAATTGGTAGAATATGGAAACTTGTTAAATTGCGCATAGAGACTGATAAAACCGTTATGGAATATAGGCTGAATAGGACTAGATGACAAAATCGGCTAAGTAGGGCCATTAGGGGTTTTAGGCCCAATAACTCGATTTCGCTAAAAAATGGGCCAGAATCACTGTTTGCACCCATGAATTGTTAGTAACCGTTAATGAACATGGGAACCCTAATTTTTGGTAAAATTACAAGATTACCCTTATAACATGAAAATGACCGTTTTGCCCCTAGGTAAAAATGACCATTATACCCCTAGGGTTTATGTATGATCTTAATGCATGGGATTTTGATAAACATGATATGTATGATATGCACATGACATGTATGATATGCACATGATATGTATGATATGCACATGAGATGTTCATAAATGCATTGGGTTGGGAATTTATATGGATGGAGGAAGTGCATAAGGGCTTATGCCCCGCTTATTAAAGGGCTTATGCCCTGCTTATCAAAAGGGCTTATGCCCCATTATCAAAAGGGCTTATGCCCAGCTTATTAAAGGGCTTATGCCCGCTTATTAAAGGGCTTATGCCCCGCTTATTAAAAGGGCTTTTGCCCTGCTTATTAAAAGAGGCTAGGCCTCCAAGATATATGATAAAGCACTATGCCGCCAAAGGAGAGTTATGGCGGGTGGGTCGAGTTAATCCCACATGGTGTGTTGGTTGGTACAGGTGGAGAGTAGCGGATGGTGGGTTGAGTAGTCTCCCAAATGGGTTGCATTCTTTCATTTGACATTACATGTGTTATAAAATGGGCCTATGGGCCATACTGCATTTCTGAAGAAAGGCTTCGCCCAAGAATATGAAACTTGAAAAGGCTTCGCCCAGTGTTATGAAATATGAAATATGAAAAGGGCTATGGCCCAAGATATGTTTGAGATTGGATTTGGGCTTAGACCCAACAGTGCTTATTGTTTTGGGCTCGAAAGGGGCTTGTTGCACATGAGTTTCCAAACTCACCCCCTTTCCTTAACCTTGCAGGTGAGCCTTGATGTGGGGACTTGGGCCGGAGGGGATTTAGAGTGGCCACGGTGATCGTCTTTGGGCTTTTAAATAAGCGTTGGTTTTCATTAAATTTCCTTTATTATTTATTTTTGGTTTGTAATAAGGCCATTTTTAACTTTTCTTTCATTTCTTTTCGGGATTATTTTATTTTCAATAACTTTAAAATTGGTTGATAATTATTCAAAATGGGCTAGACTTAGAACGTGATTTCAAAACAATATTTGATTTCAAAATATCACAACACCATGATTAATCGATTTATCAAAGACGTCCACTTAAACAAACTTAAACTCGATATAACAAAGTGTGGCTATGGTTGTGGGCATGTCTAGGATTGGATCCAATCAAAGAGCTTGGTACTTAAGTAGCCTTCATGGCTCACCTCCTCTGTCTCGGATACCTACCTGGTGCCCAACTTCCATACACTTTGTTAACTCAACAAAATATATGGTTTTAAAACACTAAAACGGAACGTGGGTTTTCAACTCCAATGTGGCACGTCAGATTCGGCCATAACGTCTGGGCCGGGTTTGGGGTGTTACAAGTAGCCCGCTAGGCCCAAAAAGCTTCTAATCTCTGACACATTTCCCGGTAATTTCCACTCAATAATGGCTGATATCTTGTTAGGGTCAACTCTAATTTCAACACCCGACACGATGTGTCCTAAGAATCCGACCTATCGGAACTCACTTTTACTTAACTTGGCATACAGCTACTTATCCCTCAACGTTTGCAAAACAGTTCTCAAGTGCTTCGCGTGTTCAGTCGCATCTCGAGAATAAATCAATATATCATTGATAAAGACCACTGCAAACTTATCCAAATACAGCTAAAATGCAGTTCATCAAGTCCATAAATATCGCAAAGGCATTTGTTAAACCGAAGGGCATGACAAGGAACTCGTAATGCCCATACCTTGTCCTAAACGTAGTTTTTGGTACATCTTGCTCCTTTACTCTAAGATGGTAATAACCGGACCTCGAGTCTATCTTGGAAAACATGGTGGCTCCTTTCAATTGGTCAAACAAATCATCAATCCTTGGAAAGGGATACTTGTTCTTCACTGTCACTTTGTTGAGTTGTCTGAAGTCTATACATAACCTCATCGACCAGTCTTTCTTTCTCAAAAAGAGTATCAGAGCACCCCACGGAGAATAGCTCGGTCTCGCAAAACCTTTATCCGTTAACTCTTGTAACTGGACTTTCAATTCTTTTAACTTCATTGGAGCCATCCAATATGGATCAATCAAGATGGGTGCTATATCGGGGACTAACTCAATCCCAAATTCAACCTCCCTTACTGGAGGCAATCCGGGTAATTCCTCCGGAAACACATCTGAGAACTCACATACAACTGGTACTAACTTGATCTTCAATTTAGATGCTTGAGTATTCAATACAAAAGTGAGGTAAGCTTCATACCCTTTCCTCAAATATCTTACTGTCGACATAGACGATATCACCACAGGTAAGTTATCCGTTTTACCTGGTTCAACCTGAAGAACAAGCCCGCTTTCACACTTCAACTCAATAACTTTTCTCCCACAGTCCACTACAACACTATGAGAAGTCAACCAATCCATTCCAAGGATTACATAAAAATCACCAAACGGCAATAACATGAGGTTAGCCGAAAAATAATGACCTCTAATCGTCAAAGGACAATTTCTACATACTTGGTCAACTGATACATGCTTGCCTAAAGGGTTGGAAACTTTCACCACAAATTCAGTGGGTTCAACTAGCATATTCATGTGGGGTATCAATTTCATATAGATATAGGAATGGGTAGACCCTAGGACAATCAAAGCAACAACAGATATATCATGGATAGAAAACGTACCCGTAATCACATCGGGAGACTCTACTTCTTCATGGGCACGTATAGGATAAGTCCTTGCAGGTGCTCTACCCTTGAAACTCATAGCAGCATCTTTAGGTGCACCTCTACTGCTAGCCTCACTTTTCGGGTTCTTATGTGGTCTACCCCTTGAATGAGCATTACTCGATCTCACACTTTGATCCTTATCTTTCTCAACCATCTCGGGACAACTACGAATAAAATGGTCCAATGACCCACATTTAAAGCAGCCTCTTTCATTACCTCAACACTCACCTAAATGACGTTTACCGGACTGTGAACATTTTGGTCTATTTGGTCGAGCACTACCAACACTTGCAATAGAAGTGGTTTGAGCTTTAGACATTACATACTGCTTGCTCTTGTTTCTGCTCAAAAATTCTACTGACGCATTTGATCGAGTAGAAAACTCTCTCGATCTCTTGGATGAGGTCTGGTGTGATTTCCCCATATATCTTTTCTCTAAGTCATGAAACTCAATGTCGGCTCTTCTCTTCTCTTTGGTCAATTCTTCGGCCTTGCAAGCTCTCTCAACAAGTACTACAAACTCCTTTAACTCTAAAATGCCAACTAATAGACGAATGTCTTCGTTCAATCCATCTTCAAACCTTTTACACATTGTGGCTTCCGTGGATATGCACTCCGTGCATACTTGCTAAGTCTCACAAACTCACGCTCATACTTCATCATTGTCATACGATCTTGCTTCAGTTTATGAAATTCTTTCCTCTTTTGGTTGATGAACCATTGGCTAATGTACTTCCTTCAGAACTCTTCCTGAAAGAATTCCCACATTATCCACTCTCTCGGCATGATCGACACGAGAGTATTCCACCATTGGTTGGCCGAGTCTCGCAAAAGTGACACTACACACTTCTTGCACTCTTCAGGTGGGCATGATAGCTCATCAAAGACCCTAATGTTGTTCTCCAACCAAAACTTGTAACACCCCGAACCCGAGACCATCGCCGGTGTCGGACACGAGGGGTTAGCAAGCCAAGTTCACTTGTTTTGCCCATCCATTGGACATTTCCAGTCAGGCTGGAAAAACTGCGTCACTGTCGTCTTAAAAATCATATCTCGAGTTTCAAAACTCGGAAACTGGTTTCGTAAATTTTACCTGAATTTAGACTCATATATCCATCCATGGATTTATTTCTAGAATTTTTGGTCGGGCCAATTGGTACAGTTTATTAGTTAAAGTCACCCATGTTACAGGGATAGACTGCTCTGACCTTCGCGCGGTATAACTTGAATATCTCTCTGTACAGGGCTTTAATGCTGGTGCCGTTTGTTTCTAATGAAACTAGACTCAAAATGGAATCTGTACATATAAGTTATGTCTCCTAATTCTTTCTGGATAATTTATAGTAAATTTTTAAAGTTGCGACAGGGAACCCAGAAACCGTTCTGGCCCTGTCTCACAATAGCTTTAATATCTCTTAACATGTAACTCCTATGACCATTTCGTTTCTTCCATATGAAAATAGACTCATCAATGTTCATTTACATAGCTGATTCACTATTTAATACCATTCCTACAAATTTTGGTGATTTTTCACATTCACGTTACTGCAGCTGGCAGCATCTGTTTTTAAGGTAGGTCTTACCTATTTTGTAGTCTCCATGAACCAACTAGTCTTGCCTTACATAGGTCCACATATGATCATTTTAACCATGCCAATGGCTGATCATGTGACCAACATTCCCATTTCCAATTCATAGTCACATCATGACACCATATATATATATACAAACCGCAAATAGTTTAAGTTGATACTTCACTATTACGAGCCATTTTCGCATGGCCGTACACATATACATCATAACATATTTAAACCAACAAGGGGTAGTCCTATACATGCCATTTCAAGTTCAACCAAGAATTTATACCAAAATGGGGGCTTGATAGTGTGGATGACTTCGACTTCAACGATCCGAATCCGATTGCTATCGAGCGAAATCTAGAAAACGAGAGCCAAAGCGGAGTAAGCATTTTTATGCTTAGTAAGTCTCAAGGAATATAATCAACTCTAATTACAGCAATACATTCACATAGTTAAATGCATCATTTCATTAATGCACATTCACATAATCATACTTACTTCACCATCCCAACTCTTATGTTCATACACAAATAACGGCTTCATTAAGGCCGATAACTCGTTCCATCATAGGAGTGGGTATTCACACGCTTACTCCTAGCGCCGCAAGCACACACACACGCACTTACCTTGTCATTGGGAAATTTCACAAGTGCATTAGCTGAAATTTTCCAGCAAGCTTATAATTTTCAAATCACATACCTTCGAGTTTAACCGGATGTCGCTACTCGATCAATCGCCGGGGGACATAGCCCGGTTATGGTAACCCGCACCAAGGCCTCACGGGACTTAACCCGGATATCACGATTTGCACAAATGCCTTGGTCTTAGCCGGATAGAATGACTCGCACGAATGCCTTCGGTCTTAGCCGGATGTAGCCACTAGCACAATTGCCTTGGGTCTTAACCCGTTATAATTTCCAGCATAATTGTCTTGGGGCTTAGCCCGGATATCATTCAATTTCTCATGCACACATACATCAATAATCATTGGACATACATATTTATTTTCGTTACTAAGGCTCAAACACAATTATAATCACTAACATAATCGCCTTCGGGACTTAGCCCGGGTATCATTCAATACTCATACACATAAATCAATAATCAATACATCCATATTTCATTCCACATAATTCAAGTAAGGTCACTTCTTGAGGACTTACCTCGGATGTTGTCGAACGGCTTTTACGGCTATTCGATTACTTTTCCTTCCCTTGTCCAATTGTGGCCCTCTTAGCTCTTGAGCTAATTCAAACAAATTCAATTTATCAAAACCTCATTGTGCTAGCTTATGGCGAATATGACAAGGAATTTAAATGGTCATATGGCCACCCTTTAGCTTGAATACACAATGGTCATGCACATTTTATACTACATCAAGCAATTCAATACAATTTATTCGAGCATCAAGGAAAAGCTAAGGCCTTCAATAGGCTACCCAAGGCGAATATACTTGTCCATGTTGAGGCCAATTATGCACTTAATACCACACAAAACAGCATGCATTTTACTAGTTAATGCTTTGCATATTGTAGCTCAAAACTTACAATATAGCATCAAGCACTCATATGTGTGCTAGGCGAATGTGCTTACAATTTCACAATTATTCTTCAACATCTTCTTCTTTAAACAAACTTATTCATCACTTCAGTCATAACCAAAACATCATGTGCAAACATATATATACATATATGAGCATGGCGAATTTCAAGGTGTCCATAGCCATCCAAAACACAAATTTTAACTAACATGCAAGAAGCATGAACCATGCTCATGAATGCATCATGGCGAATATGACAATCATGCTCCTTTTCAACTTCAATCATGATAAAACAAAAAGAAAGCTCAAAATCTTACTCAAGAGTAGACAATCCATCATTGCATGCATCATCATCAAGCTTCACACTTAGCATGCAATGGCTTTATCACCATAACAACTTTGGCCAAATACCATTTCCATGGCTTAACAAAGATTTGAGCCATGGCTAACATGCACATCAAGTTAGCAACCAAAACATGCATGAAACTCCTAACACAACCTCATACATACCTTAATCTTGATGCAAACTTAGCCAAATCTCCTTCTAGATCTCTTCCAAACCAAGCATGAAGCAAAAATCCTCCTTCTTCCTTAGTTTTGGCTCAAAGAAAGGATGAACAAAATTTTTTCTTTCCTTCTCTACAACTCACGGCAATGGGGGATTACCACACTCACACACATTTTTTTTCATTTTTTTTATCACCCATACACCTTTGTTTATTATTTCACCCTAATGCACCAACAAAACATGTTTCATGACATGTTTAGCCCATCCTCCTTGTCATGGCCGGCCACCACCTATAAAGGGGAATTTGACATGCAAGTCCATTATTTTGCATGCATGCTTTAATTAGTCATCACACATTTCCTATCATACTTTCAAAGTTCATTACTAAGTCCTTTCTTGTGGAATTCACCCTTATAACACTAAATCAATCATCATAAAATGTCATACATGAGCACACACATGTTATAGGCATCAAAATAAATTTTTAATTATTTTTATGCCTCGGTTTTGTGGTCCCGAGACCACCTTCCGACTAGGGTCAATTTTGGGTTGTCACAAAACTCTACTCTCTCTGGGTCGTCATTTATGTTTTCTCAAAATTCCTCGGCCCCGTGCTTTCTAATTCTATCCATTGAAGGTTTCTCTCTTCTAGCCATTTCTACTCCTTGAGGAGCTATATGGATGGGTTGATGAATTGGGGTAGGTGGGAGAGGTGGAGGCTTCTCTAGCCCCTTTGCCCTGACTCATTGTCACGGGCCCACTATTTACTAGCGCGGTCCCTTCAGAGAGAGCCGGCGTATTACTTTCCACGTCATCCGCCGTAGCCATGTCAGGATCCATTTGCTATATATAAAAACACAATTTATCTTGTCAGGAGTCGTCACACTATCAATATACAATTATGGCATCTATAGTTAGACTCATACTCACGCTAGGTTAGTCCTAGAATCAACTAAACCATAGCTCTGATACCACTAAATGTAAGAACCCTTGCTCGAGTCCAAGGCCAGGATTGGGCACGAGGCATTACCTGACTTACGCGTATGCATACAATCATTTTCGAGGTACAAAAACTAGATGAAATTTAAAACTTTTCTATCTAAATCTGAAAGTTCTTAATTTGGGCCTACGGGCCCAAATTAAACTTAAAAATATCCTGGGATTAATCCAAACATTTTTGAAAACTCTTAAAAATGTCACTTGAAACAAGGGCACGCGCCTATATGGAAAAGCAACACTCCCGTGTGGCCCTTTTGACCTGGTCATGTTGAAGGCCCGTGTGGTGCACACGGCTTGAGCTCAAAGGGACATGCCCATGTCCCGAGCCCATGTGAATTAAATTCTAAATTTGAACCTATAGGGGTTTTCGCATGACCTGGCACACGCCCGTGTCCATGGCCCGTGTCCTTCACACGGCCATGAAGGACACGGGCCATGGACACGCCTGTGTCTTAGCCTGTGTCTAAAAATCTTGACATTCTATTTCTAACGTCAGCAACAATTTGGGGCACACGACCTAGGCACACAGACGTGGCCAAAGGCCGTGTTCTACACATGGGTGAGACATACGGCCATGTCTCTGCCCGTGTGTTTACTACCATGCTTACTGGCTTGCGAATTTGAGGTACAGGGGGCACACGATCAAATAACACACCCAAGAGGCTGACCGTGTGTCTACCCGTGTGGACGATATAAGGATATTTACCAAGCCCTTTGCCACCTTGAAATACAATCTAACACCATTCATCATACCAAATCTAATGTAACATGATTTCTCAACCCAGCAACCCTAACTAATACCTATATACATTTCATTTATTCAACCATGCCAACAATTTCACATTCGTGAAAGGTTTTCTTACATTCATATAATAACTTTCAATGTCAGCCATTTTTCATGGCATTATACAAAATGAGTCAAGTATTAAATTAAGCCAACACATTTGGCCAATTAACAATGACACAAAACTCAAAAGTCAAGATCATATACATGCCATAATCAAAATGAAAGAACTAACTATACCAAGTGCTTCAAATGATAGTGTGACTAGGTTCTCCAACGTATGCGATGATCCACGAGCTACTTTGATGGCACTATAAGAAGATGGAAAGGAAAACAGGTAAGTAGAAAGCTTAGTAAGTTGCATGAAAATAAACATCAACTAATTATCATACAACAATATGATCATAACCTTTCATGACTTGTTCATGAATACCATAAATAGACATAAGTATAACTTACTCATCACCATCCAATACCATTCAATGGCATATATTTAGCCTACATCTCATACATTTCAAGTAGGTACCTGTACCACTCACCACATGTTCATAATTTTTCTCATTTCGATATAAATCATAAGTCTTTCATTGAACCATTTGGAATATTACCGGATACTCAATAACCCCGAACATGGGATAAGATGCCGACGCCATGTCCTAGACATGGTCTTACTGTAACAGCCCGATTTAGACCCTAATCGAAATGGTGGTTTCAAGACCACGAATCTGAGTCAGAAAATTATTTAAAAATCATTTTCTGTGAATTGATATCTTTGAAATTTTTGTGATTTAATTTTGTTGTTTAGGTGCCCAATTAAATAAAAGGACTTAATCGCGTAAAAATAAAATTTGATAGTTTAATGTGTGAGGTCCGTATTGTTAATGTCTTTTTAATATGAAGTTTTTATGTTTTAATTGGGCTATTATTGAATTGGGTGGATGGCTAAGGACATATTAAACATGAAAGTATAATTTTATAATAAAGGTTAAAATAGTAAATTGAAAAAAAAACATGTTATAATATATATCATATTATAACATAATTAAATTATTCTATTTCATTTGTTCTTCATTGTTGAATATAAACAAAGAAAAAGAAAAGAAAACCAAGCTAAGTTCGGCCAATTTGGAGCTCAATTAAGGTACGAGTTTAGCTCAGTTTTTGATAATTTCTACGTTTTTGAGATCGTTGCTTAGTAATCTTCAAGACCCATGCTTTAATTTTTGATTTGATGAATATTTTGAGTTGTGCCATTGTTGATAGCTTGTGATTTTTGTTGTTTGATGATGAAAAATGAAAGATATGTTTTAGATTAACATATTTTGTATTGGAGTTTTTGATAATTTTTAGTAATTAGGACTTAATTGCAAAAATAATAATTTGAGGGACTAAAATGTGAAATTGATAAAATATATGGACTTGTATAGGCATGGGTACCATTCGTCCTAACATGGGTGTTTTGAAATTTTGTGTATTTTGTGTTTTGTGCAATAGGGACTAAATTGTAAAAATTGTAAATGTTAGGGGTAAAATGGTAATTTGTCCATTTATGTTTTTTTAGACTAAATTGAATGAAAATATGTTTGAATGAATTTAATTTGAATATGTTTAGATCAAGAACCAAAGAAATCTGATTTGGATAGGGAAAAACGAGAGTTGTCGACTAGCTACCCGATTTCGTTTTGTATCGTCTGAGGTAAGTTTATATACAAATAGACGTGTTTATTAGAAGTTTTATGTTATATTTATATGTTGTTATGAAATGTTAGAATTTAAATATGCTATGGTCAAACATGATTAAATGTGGTTACTACACTTCCGAGTTCTATTCGACCGAGATACGACATCCGAAAGCCCCATATGAACCTTACGAATAGCTAGGATACATATGTCATGACATAGGATTCTGATTTTTGTTTACGAGTAAGTCCATGGCATCGATTTATGATTTTCGATATGTGTTTACGAGTAAGACTCAGTCTGGGACAGTGGCATCGATATGTGGCTACATGTAAGACTACGTCTCGGACGTTGGCATTATACGATTTATGTGATTATCCGAGTGTCGTATCCAATTCAGAATGGTTCATCGAGAAAAGGTATAATGAGTTCAAAAGTGTAAAACAAGCTATATGACAGGTATGAATTTACTTGTTGCCTACTTGAGAAAAGGGTAAGTAAAAACCTTGGCTTTTGTTATGAATCTTAAAAAATGCAAATTAAGAAAATATGTCTATATGATATGTGTATTTGGTTTGTGAATGAATAGTAAGCATGTTATGGACAATTCTTGTGTATACGTGTATAAATGATGAGTTATATAAATTCGATTATATGATTAACATATGTATATGAAATTATATTAAGACATATGAGTTTTGCATGTGTATGTGAACTAAGTACATAATGAATATTCGGCCTTGATGATTAAATGATAATATGTTAGTCTTGGCTTTACATACATTCGGTCAAAGTGATAATATAAAAGAAAATATTTATATTTGTTCAAAATACTTCATATGAACATATATATATATATATAATATTGGATTTAAATATGGAATGATAAAATACTCTGGCTTAGCTTAGTTAATTTTGTTAACATCATTGGGTTATTTATTTGCTTATGACTTACTAAGCTATGAAAGCTTACTCTGTGTGTTATGTTATTCTGTTTTGATAGATTTTGGAGTCAAGCTACAAGCTCAGGGACTGTCAGCCAAACTCATCACACTACCTACTATTTTGGTACCTCTATAAGTTAAATTCGAATTATGGCATGTATAGGCTGAAGTGTGTTTTGAAAAATAAATTTTGGTTGTGTATAAAGCCATGCGAAAATGGCTTAAATCTTTATGTTTTAAGTTGATTATATTGCTTTTGGTTTATGTACATTTTAGTTAAAATGTTGTGTGCCTAGAATGCATGATATTGTGGTAGGCATTATATACTTGACAGGTAAGGAATTTGGGTGTTCATGAACATGCTTTGGATATGGTCATGCTTGAGCAAAAAATTCATGTGAATTATGGATTAGTTAAATGGGTGAATATTATTTATGAAATATGCCTTATTGTGCATTAAAGTGGATTAATGACTTGGTTATGGTATGAATAAATTGATCGTAATATAAACACAGGTATTTTAGGTTTTGAAAATGGTAAATAATTTTGGGTATGTATAAGGTTGTTTCGGCTATGGTAAGCATAAAGTAAAATATATGTGAGTGTGTGATTGTATTAGGAAATTATGTTATATATATGACTTGGTGTAACAGGTTGTTGGCTAAATTCGAATATGATATGAGTTTATTTTGATAAGGATATTACATGACATATAAGGTGTATGTTTTGATTATATGTCTACTTGCGTATAATGCCTTACCTTAGTGAATACAATTTGTATTATAAGTTGGTTTGAAGACTATTACTATAATGTATATGAGACTGTGGTTATAAAATGAAATCTTAGAATATAGTTATAATCAGTTTGTAATTTAATATTTGCTTGTCTAAATGTTATTGAATATGATGAATTGACTTAATATATTTGATACATAGTAAGAAGTGTAACGTTCTGTATAAGTCAATATGTAGGTAATGTTTCGAAATTATAGAGATAATCTTCTCTAGTTAATAATTATTTTCGGTTAATTAGTTAAGTTATGCATGCACGTTTTTGGATGAATTTAAGCTATTAAATTTGATTATAGTAGCTAATTAACGTTTGATCCAGTAGTGACAAGTTGGGTATGTTATATGGAAACATTAATTTATTTATAATGTATTTCGATAAATGTGCTTAACATAGATGGTTATAATATGTTATACCTAATTGTAGCATGTTAAATGTTGGAATATTTTATTATATAACATGTATAGGCAATGCATTACGTGTGTAACACCCCTTACCCGAGTCCAAGGCCGGGACAGGGCACAAGGCATTAGCTGACTTAAACGCATGCATACAATCATTTCCGAGGTACAGAAACTAGATCAAATTTAAAACTTTTCTCTCTAAATCTGAAAGTTCTTAATTTGGGCCTACAGGGCCCAAATTACACTTGAAAATATCCCGGGATTAATCCAAACATCTTTGAAAACTCTAAAAAAAATGTCACTTGAAACAAGGGCACACATCCATGTGGAAAGGTAACACGTCCGTGTGGCCCTTTTGACCTGGTCGTGTTGAAGGCCTGTGTGGTACACATGGTCTAAACACAAAGGGACACGCCCGTGTCTCGAGCCCGTGTGAATTGAATTCTAAATTTGAACCTACAGGAGTTTTCACACGGCTTGACACATGCCCGTGTCCCTTACACAGCCATAACACGTCTGTGTCTTAGACCGTGTCAAAAAACCTCGACATTCTATTTTTGACATCCAGTAACAATTTGGGGCACACGGCCTAGGCACACGCCCGTGGCCAGAGGCTGTGTTCTACACACAACTAAGACACATAGCCTTGTCTCTGCTCGTGTGTTTACTACCATGCATTTGGGCTTGAGAATTTGAGGTGCAGGGGACACACTATCGAACAACACACCCAAGAGGCTAACCATGTGTCACACACGGCCTTGACACACGCCCGTGTGCCTACCCGTATGGATGACATAAGGCTATCTACCAAGCCCTTTGCCACCTTGAAACACAATCTAACACCATTCATTATACCAAAATCTAACATAACATGATTTCTCAACCCAGCAATCCTAACTAAGACCTACATATATTTCATTTATTCAACCATGCCAACAATTTCACATTCACAAAAGGTTTTCTTGCATTCATATAATAACTTTCAATATCGGCCATTTTTCATGGCCTTATACAAAATGAGTCAAGTATTAAATTAAGCCAACACACTTGGCCAATTAACAGTGACACAAAATTCAAAAAGTCAAGATCCTAGACATGCCATAATCAAAATAAAAGAACTAACTATTCCAAGTGCTTCAGATGATAGTGTGACTAGCTTCTCAGATGTATGTGATGATCCACAGGCTACTTTAACGGCACTATAAGAAAATGGAAAGGAAAATAGGTAAGCAGAAAGCTTAGTAAGTTGCATGATAATAAACATCAACTAATTATCATACAACAATATGATCATAACCTTTCATGACTTGTTCATGAATACCATAAATAGACATAAGTACAACTTACTCATCACTATCCAATACCATTCATATGGCATATATTAAGCCCACATCTCATACATTTCAAGTAGGTACCTGTACCACTCACCACATGGTCATAATTTTTCTCATTTCGATATAAACCATAAGTCTTTCATTGAACCATTTGGAATATTACCAGATACTCAATAACACTGAAAATGGGATAAGATGTCGACGCCATGTCCCAGACATGGTATTACACTGGCTATCACATTAAAGTCGATGTCGTGTCCCAGGCAGGTCTTACAATGACCTTCATATACCGAGGCTGATGTCATGTCCCAGACAGGTCTTAAACTGGCTCTCATCTATCAATGTCGATGCCATGTCCCAGACAGGTTATACACTGACACATAACAAGCTAACGCCATGTCCTAAATAGGTCTTACACTAGCTTGTATATCCTGAGACCAATGCTTGTCCCAAACATGTCTTACACTGGCTCTCATCTCAATTTCGATGCATGCCCTAGACATGTCTTACACTGGCTCTCGTAATATGGCCAATGTATGTCCCAGACATGTCTTACATTGGCTCGCATACCACCCAATATCATGGTATGAATGTCCAAGTCTATTCTAAATGTTGAACCAAAGGTCTTTACTACATTAATTTCTCGATATGCATTCTCATAATTACTTTCAAACAATTTATGCAATATCAATTCAATCGTACATCATAGCAATATAGTTGCATTATTAACATACAACTTACCTCGGTATACAAAAGTAGGCGGCTAGTTTGAACTACTCCACTATTTTAGTCTTTCCCCGATTTAAGTCTGGATTCTGTCTTTCTTGGTCTAAAATGATTCACTCATTTAATCACCATATTAATAAAAACATCAACAATATATATTTTGGGAAGATCAACCATTTTGCCCTTAGACTTCACAAAAATTACGATTTTACCCTTGGGCTCCTAAATCGATTTTTATCGAATTTCTTCAAATCTTAAGCCTAGCCAAACCATTTTCACTCTTAAAGTGACACAAAATTATCATTATTTCACAACATTACTATCCATTTTATAAACTTTACAAAATGGTCCTATTAGGGTTTCCATGAGAAATTCTTTCACAAAAGTTGTTTACAACACAATTAAGATTCATTTTCTTTCATAAAAACTCAGTAAGCATTATAAATCCTTTCATGGAAAATCCCTAGACTATCATCCATTTCGCAAAATGGTCCCCCCATTAGCTAGCTCATGCTATAAAGGTTCTAAAAGTATAAAAATGATCAAAAGTAATCTTCAAATTGACTTACTTGCAAGAGGATAGCTTGGCTGAAATTTTAAAGCTCCAAGAACCCTTATTTTGCTAATAATTGCAGTGGTAGTGAAGAAGATGAGAAGGTGATATCTTCTTTACTTTATTATATCTTATTTTAAGTCAAATAAGTCACCAAATTTCTACATATCATTGACTATCTTAATTCTTTGTCCCTATGGCCGGCCAAGCTTCCTTTAAAAGGTCTAATTGCACTTTAAAGGCCTTCAATTATGGCTCCTTAACTATTTAACACCTTTGGCTAGCAAATCATGACTTTTTCCCTTTATGCGATTTAGTCCTTTTTCGCAATTAAGCTTACAAACGTTAAAATTACTTCACCAAATTTTTCATGCACTAATATAATTAAGCTATAACACCAAAATGATAATAAAATAATTTCTCTAACTTCGGATTTGTGGTCTCAAAACCACTATTTCGAGTAAGCCCTAATTCAAGATGTTACAATTCTCCCCCTTAGGGATTTTCATCCCTGAAAATCTTACCGGTGAATAAGTTCGGGTATTGATCTCTCATAGTCTCCTCGGGTTCCCACGTGGCTTCCTTGACTCCATGTCTATGCCAAAAAACTTTCACGAGTGCTACACTTTTATTCCTCAATTTCTTGACCTCTCAATCCAAAATCTTAATCGGTTCTTCACCATAGGTCATATCCAGGCTTATTTCAATTTCTTCTGGTGAAATCACATGTGAGGGGTTAGATCGGTATCGACACAATATCGATACATGGAACACATCATAAATTTTCTCTAGCTCACAAGGAATGGCTAATCGGTATGCTACTGATCCAATTCTCTTGGTCACCTCATAAGGTCCAATAAATTGCGGACTTAATTTACCTTTCCTATCGAATTGAATGACTTTCTTCCACGGAGACACTTTCAAAAACACCTTATCACCAGCTTGAAACTCAATTTCTTTTCGTTTCAAATCTGCGTAGGATTTTTGTTTCTCCGAAGCATTTTTCAACCAGTCATGAATCACCTTAACCTTTTCTTCAGTTTTTTTGACTAAGTCAACCCCGTGAATCTGATTTTCTTTAAGTTCAGTCCAATATAAGAACGTCTGACACTTGCGTCCATATAAAGCCTCATAAGGCGCCATTTTCAGACTTGACTGATAACTATTATTGTAGGCAAACTCTACCAATGATAAGTATTTTTCCCAACAACCTTGAAACTCGAGAACACAACACTGCAACATGTCTTCTAAGATCTGAATCACTCTTTCCGATCGACCTCGATCTCATGGGTGAAATGTCGTACTAAAGTTTAGTTTTATTCCTAATGCCTCTTGCAACTTCTTCCAAAATCGTGAAGTAAACCTCAGATTTCTATCTGAAATAGTTGACAAGGGCACTCCATGAAGTCTCACAATCTTGGAAACATACAATTCAGCCAATTTCTCAAGGGAATAGTCAGTACGCACATGTATAAAATGTGTCGTCTTGGTAAGCCAATCAACAACAAACCAAATAGAATCCTTTTTCTTTGGCGCCAACAAAGAATCGACACAAAATCCATGGTTACACGGTCCCATTTCCATTCAGGAATCATTATGGGTTGAAGCAAACCCGAAGGTACTTAGTGTTCATCCTTTACTTGCTGACAAACTAGACACTTAGAAACAAACTCAGAAATGTCTCTTTTTATTCCCGACCACTAGTACATTTTCTTCAAGTCATCATACATTTTCACACTACCTGGATGGATAGACAAGCAACCACTATGTGCCTCTTGTAAAATCTTCTGAACAAGCTCATCGTCCTTAGGCACACAAATCTTGTCTTAGTATATCATACAACCATTATAATCCATTCCCTGTCTCGCACTGAGCCATCTTAGCTTGCAAATCCTTATCACCTTTCTAAGCCTCACAAATCTCTTGAAGGAACATTGATTTAGCTCTCATCTCAGCTAGAATCAAGTCATCATCAGCCACGGTCAATTGAGTATTCATAGCCCTCAAGGCGAACAATGATTTCCTACTCAATGCATCGGCGACTACATTCGCCTTTCTGGGGTAGTAGTCAATCACTAACTCGTAATCCTTTATCAACTCCAACAATCTTTGTTGCCGTTGATTCAGCTCCTTTCGAGTCATCAAATACTTTAAATTCTTATAGTCAGTAAATACCCGGCATCTCTCGCCATACAAATGGTGTCTCCAAATTTTCAACACGAACACGATGAGCCTAACTCTAAATCGTGCGTCGGGTAGTTTTTCTCATGTGGCTTCAATTGTCTCGAAGCATAAGCTATGTGTAATATCCTGATTTTGGGCCTAGTCAAAATAGTGGTTTCGTGACCACAAAATTCGAGATAGAAATAATTATTTTATGATTATTTTTAGGTCTATGATATGATTGCATGATTGTGTGAAAATTTCGTGAAGAAATCTTACGCATAAAGTGCTTAAATTGAAATTAGGGACTAAATCGAATAATTTGCAAAACTTCATTCTAGAAGTTTCTAGTATGAAATTGTTTTGAAATATTAATTAGGAGGTCTTAAATAGCAATTTACCAATTTCTAAGTCTATGGACAAAAATTGGACATGGATGGAATTTTTGGAAAGTTTAGTAGTAAGGGCATTTTGGTCATTTAGGGGTAAAATGAATTAAAATACAAAATGAAAAGCCAATTTTGCTCATCTTCAACCCCATGGCCGAATATAGCAAGGAGAAACCATGTCTAGGGTTTTTCAAGCTTCCAAGCTCGATTGTAAGTCCGTTCTAGCCTCGTTTTTAATGATTTTTACATTTTTGGAGTCCCGGTAGCTCGATTAAGCTTATGCTAGCAATAATTTAACCTAGGGTTTATATTTGGAAAAATACCCATAAGTGAGATTTGTGTATTTTGGTGTTTTATGATAGAATATGAGGTTTTAAATTATGTTAGACAACTTGTGCTACTCGGTTTTAAGCGAAAACTAGCAAAAGGGCTTAATCGGTAAAAATACCTAATAGTCATAAGTACATGTTAGAGTGAGAATTTGATGTTTCCATAGAAGGGAAAAATTATCAGCATGTCATAAAACATAAGAAAATAGGCTTAAGTTTAATTTACGAGCTTTGGGGCAAAAGTGTAAATATGCAAAAGTTTAGGGGCAAAACTATAATTTTTCCAAAATATGATTTTGGGTCAATTTGAATAATGTGAGTCCTAATTAGACTATATTTTAAATGATAGAGCAAGGAAAACTGAAATTGTGCTAAAATGGGGAAAATACCAAGTTGTGGACGAAATGGTAAAAGTAGCCATTTTCGCATACGAGGTAAGTTCATATGTAAATGTTGGTAACATAGTTATTATTTTAAATGTTTTAATGTTATTTAAATGATATGATAATTATTATGAAATATTATACTTGTGATAATTGTTTGATAATATGTCAAATTATGTGATATATTTGGAAAATGTGAAATACTACCGAGTATTGGTATCGGCATTCCGTAGAAGATGGTTGAGACACATGATTGGGAAAAAGGTCCCGTTGAACCTTAGGAATGGATTAGGATACAAGTGACATGTCACTAGGATGGTTGAGCATCCGAACTCGTTGAGTTGAGTCCGAGTTCACTTATGGATGCGAATGTCCGAACTCGTTGAGTTGAGTCCGAGTTCAAGAGATGTAACTAGGCATCCAAGCTCGTTGAGTTGAGTCCGAGTTCACTTATGGATATGAGCGCTCGAGCTCATTGATTTGAGTCCGAGTTCACTTATAGGCGGGTTACATGGTAGCTTGGCTACATATGTGGCACTTATGTACAAACTTTCCATGTATCCGAATTATATTCCGATGTGTTCAACGGGTAAAATTCTACTCAAATGGAGGAATACTCGAGATGAAAGGGACGTATTGGTAAGTTTTGTGAAATGAATACTTTGAACAGGTATGTACTTAACCCTCGGGTTGAAAACTCGATATAACAACAATATGGTAAGATGATAAATGAAAATGTGATATGAATGTCTCGGTGATGATTATGCAAATGATGTTTTTTGTTTGCTTATATAGTTGTGTTACTTGCTATTTGCATGTGAGCTTACTAAGCATTTATGCTTACTTCCTCCTTTTCATTCCTTGTAGTGTTGACAAGCCAGCTTGGAAATCGGGAACGGTCAGAGGCATGCTTACACTATATCCGTATACCATCTTGGCATAATGGCTTGTATATTTTGAGTATGGCATGTATAGCATTATAATCATTTTGTGTATATGGTCTTATGATATGGTTATTGAGTGGTATGGAAATGCTTGGTAATGATTAGCCATTGGAATGGCTAATCATGATCATATTTTGTGTTATGTATGCTAAATTGCTAGCTAATCCATGGAAACCATGAAATAAGTAAAATTTACCATAAAATAGATTCAGACAGCAGTAGTGACGTGAGTTTGAAAAATCACTAAAAATAGTACAGATACAATTAGATAATGAATAATATATGGAATTGAATAATTATGAGTCTATTTTCATATGGACGGAACAAAACAGGTATATGAGTTATATTTTATGAGATGTTTAAAGTTTTGTGAAACAGGGCCAGAGTGATTTCTGGATCCCCTGTTCTGATTTTTGAAATTCACCATAAATTGTTAAAAGATAATTAGAAGTCATGTACAGATTCCTTATTGAGTCTAGTTTTATTAGAAACAAATGGCATAGTCATTAAAACTCTGTACAGGGAGATATATGATTCGTAATACACAGAGGTCAGAGCAGTCAAACCCTAAAATAGGGGAGACTTTAACTAATAAACTGTACTAATTGGCTTGACTAAAAATTCTATAAAGAAATTAGTAAATAGATATATGAGTCTAGTTTTAGAGAAAATTTACAGAATTGGATTTAGAGTTTCGTAACTCGAGATATGAATTTTTAATCGACTATGACGCAGATTGTTAGCTTGACTGAAAATTTTAAAAATAAATTGTTTGAGCTGTTTAAGTAATAAATTAAGTCTGTTAACACCTCGTGTTCGACTCCGGCGACGGTCTCGGGTACGGGGCGTTACACTATGACCTTACCTTCTTGCATGAGTACGCTCCCCAATGCATTCAAGGAGGCATCACTATATACCACAAACTCTTTTCCCGGTTCCGGTTGCACTAAAACTGGAGCTCCGGTTAACAAAGCCTTTAGCTTTTCAAAACTCTGTTATCACTTTTCTGTCTATTTGAACTTGACCTGTTTTTGTAGCAACCTCATAATCGGAGTAGCTATCATGGAGAACCTTTTAACAAAATGTCTTTAGTAGCCCGCTAGGCCCAAAAAGCTTCTAATCTCTGACATATTTCTCGGTAATTTCCACTCAATAATGGCTGATATCTTGTTAGGGTCAACTCTAATTCCATCACCCAACACGATGTGTCCTAAGAATCCGACCTCTCGGAACTCACTTTTACTAAACTTGGCATACATCTACTTATCCCTCAAGGTTTGCAAAATAGTTCTCAAGTGCTTCGCGTGTTCAGTTGCTTCTCGAGAATAAATCAATATATCATTGATAAAGACCACCACAAACTTATCCAAATATAGCTAAAATGCGGTTCATCAAGTCCATAAATACCGCAAAGGCATTTGTTAAACCGAAGGGCATGACAAGGAACTCGTAATGCCCATACCTTGTCCTAAACGCAGTTTTTGGTACATCTTGCTCCTTTACTCTAAGATGGTAATAACCGGACCTCAAGTCTATCTTGGAAAACTTGGTGGCTCCTTTCAATTGGTCAAACAAATCATCAATCCTTGGAAAGGGATACTTGTTCTTCACTGTCACTTTGTTGAGTTGTCTGAAGTCTATATATAACCTCATCGACCAGTCTTTCTTTTTCAAAAAGAGTATCGGAGCACTCCACGGAGAATAGCTCGGTCTCTCAAAACCTTTATCTGTTAACTCTTGTAACTGGACTTTCTATTCTTTTAACTTCATTGGAGCCATCCAATATGGATCAATCAAGATGGGTGTTGTATCAGGGACTAACTCAATCCCAAATTCAACCTCCCTTACTAGAGGCAATCCGGGTAATTCCTCCGGAAACACATCTGAAAACTCATATACAACTGGTACTAACTCGATCTTCAATTTAGATGCTTGAGTATTCAATACAAAAGTGAGGTAAGCTTCATACCCTTTCCTTAAATATCTTACTGTCGACATAGACGATATCACCACAGGTAAGTTATCCGTTCTACCCGGTTCAACCCGAAGAACAAGCCCGCTTTCACAATTCAACTCAATAACTTTTCTCCCACAGTCCACTACAACACTATGAGAAGTCAACCAATCCATTCCAAAGATTACATCAAAATCACCAAACGGCAATAACATGAGGTTAGCCGAAAAACAATGACCTCTAATCTTCAAAGGACAATTTCTACATACTTGGTCAACTAATACATGCTTGCCTAAAGGGTTGGAAACTTTCACCACAAATTCAGTGGGTTCAACTAGAATATTCATGTGGGGTATCAATTTCATATAGATATAGGAATGGGTAGACCCCAGGACAATCAAAGCAACAACAGATATATCATGGATAGAAAATGTACCCGTAATCACATCGGGAGACTCTACTTCTTCACGGGCACGTATAGCATAAGTCCTTGCAGGCGCTTTACCCTTGAAACTCATAGCAGCATCTTTAGGTGCACCTCTACTGCTAGCCTCACTTTTCGGGTTCTTATGTGGTCTACCCTTTGAAGGAGCATTACCCGATCTCACACTTTGATCCTTATCTTTCTCGACCATCTCGGGACAACTACGAATAAAATGGTCCAATGACCCACATTTAAAGCAGCCTCTTTCATTACCTCAGCACTCACCTAATTAACATTTACCACACTGTGAACAATTTGGTCTATTTGGTCGGGCACTACCAACACTTGCAATAGAAGTGGTTTGAGCTTTAGACACTACATGCTGCTTGTTCTTGTTTCTGCTCAAAAATTCTACTGACGCATTTGATCGAGTAGAAAACTCTCTCGATCTCTTGGATGAGGTCTGGTGTGATTTCCCCATATATCTGTTCTTTGAGTCACGAGACTCGATGTCAGCTCTTCTCTTCTCTTTGGTCAATTCTTCGGCCTTGCAAGCTCTCTCAACAAGTACTACAAACTCCCTCAACTCTAAAATGCCAACTAATAGACGAATGTCTTCGTTCAATCCATCTTCAAACCTTTTACACATCGTGGCTTTCGTGGATATGCACTCCCTTGCATACTTTCTAAGTCTCACAAACTCACACTCATACTTCATCACTGTCATACGATCTTGTTTCAGTTTAAGGAATTTTTTCCTCTTTTGGTCGATGAACCATTGGCTAATGTACTTCCTTCAGAACTCTTCCTAAAAGAATTCCCATATTATCCACTCTCTCGGAATGACCGACACGAGAGTATTCCACCATTGGTAGGCCGAGTCTCGCAAAAGTGACACTACACACTTCATGCACTCTTCATGTGGGCATGATAGCTCATCAAAGACCCTAATGGTGTTCTCCAACCAAAACTCTGCTCTCTCTAGGTCGTCATCTATGTTTTCTTAAAATTCCTCGACCCCGTGCTTTCTAATTCTATCCATTGGAGGTTTCTCTCTTCTAGGCATTTCTGCTCCTTGAGGAGCTATATGAATAGGTTGATGAATTGGGAGAGGTGGGAGAGATGGAGGCTTCTCTAGCCCCACCGCCCTGACTCATTGTCACGGGCCCACTATTTACTAGTGCGGTCCCTTCAGCGAGAGCCGGCGCATTACTTTCCACGTCATCCGCCGTAGCCATGTCAGGATCCATTTGCTATATATAAAAACACAATTTATCTTGTCAGGAGCCGTCACATTATCAATATACAATTATGGCATGTATAGTTAGACTCGTACTCACGCTAGGTTAGTACTAGAATCAACTAAACCATAGCTCTGATACCACTAAATGTAAGAACCCTTGCCCAAGTCTGAGGCCGAGATTGGGCACGAGGCATTACCTGACTTACGCGCATGCATACAATCATTTTCGAGGTACAAAAACTAGATCAAATTTAAAACTTTTCTCTTTAAATCTGAAAGTTCTTAATTTGGGCCTACAGGCCCAAATTAAACTTGAAAATATCCTGGGATTAATCCATACATTTTTGAAAACTCTTAAAAAATGTCACTTGAAACAAGGGCACGCGCCTATGTGGAAAAGCAACACGCCCGTGTGGCCCTTTTGACCTAGTCGTGTTGAAGGCCCGTGTGGTGCACACGGCCTAAGCACAAAGGGACATGCCCGTGTCTCGAGCCCATTTGAATTAAATTCTAAATTTGAACCTATAGGGGTTTTCGCACGGCCTGGCACACACCCGTGTCCATGGCCCGTGTCCTTCACACGGCCATGACACGCCCGTGTCTTAGCCTGTGTCTAAAAATCTTGACATTCTGTTTTTAAAGTCGGCAACAATTTAGGGAACACGACCTAGGCACACAGACGTGGCCAGAGGCCGTGTTCTACACACGTCTGAGACACACGGCCATGTCTCTGCCTGTGTGTTTACTACCATGCTTACTGGCTTGCGAATTTGAGGTACAGGGGGCACACGATCAAACAACACGCCCAAGAGGCTGATCGTGTGTCACACACGCCCGTGTGTCTACCCATGTGGACGATACAAGGCTATCTACCAAGCCCTTTGCCACCCTGAAACACAATCTAATAACATTCATCATACCAAATCTAACATAACATGCTTTCTCAACCTAGCAACCCTAACTAAGACCTATATACATTTCATTTATTCAACCATGCCAAAAATTTCACATTCACGAAAGGTTTGCTTGCATTCATATAATAACTTTCAATTTCAGCCATTTTTCATGGCATTATACAAAATGAGTCAAGTATTAAATTAAGCCAACACATTTGGCCAATTACCAATGACACAAAACTCAATAGTCAAGATCCTATACATTCCATAATCAAAATAAAAGAACTAACTATACCAAGTGCTTCAAATGATAGTGTGACTAGCTTCTCCAATGTATGCGATGATCCACGAGCTACTTTGATAGCGCTATAAGAAGATGGAAAGGAAAAAAGGTAAGTAGAAAGCTTAGTAAGTTGCATGAAAATAAACATCAACTAATTATCATACAACAATATGATCATAACCTTTCATGACTTGTTCACGAATACCATAAATAGACATAAGTACAACTTACTCATCACCATCCAATATCATTCAATGGCATGTATTTAGCCCACATCTCATACATTTCAAGTAGGTACCTGTACCACTCACCACATGGTCATAATTTTTCTCATTTCGATATAAATCATAAGTCTTTCATTGAACCATTTGGAATATTACCGGATACTCAATAACCTCGAACATGGGATAAGATGCCGACGCCATGTCCTAGACATGGTCTTACTGTAACAGCCCGATTTAGACCCTAATCGAAATGGTGGTTTTGAGACCACGAATCTGAGTCGAAAATTATTTAAAAATCATTTTCCGTGAATTGATATCTTTGAAATTTTTGTTTAGGTACCCAATTAAATAAAAGGACCTAATCGCGTAAAAATAAAATTTGATAGTTTAATGTGTGAGGTCCGTATTGTTAATGTCTTTTTAATATGAAGTTTTTATGTTTTAATTGGGCCATTATTGAATTGGGTGGATGGCTAAGGACATATTAAACATGAAAGTATAATTTTATAATAAAGGTTAAAATAGTAAATTGAAAAAAAAACATGTTATAATATATATCATATTATAACATAATTAAATTATTCTATTTCATTTGTTCTTCATTGTTGAATATAAACAAAGAAAAAGAAAAGAAAACCAAGCTAGGTTCGGCCAATTTGGAGCTCAATTAAGGTAAGAGTTTAGCTCAGTTTTTGATAATTTCTACGTTTTTTAGATCGTTGCTTAGTAATCTTCAAGACCCATGCTTTAATTTTTGATTTGATGAATATTTTGAGTTGTAACATTGTTGATAGCTTGTGATTTTTGTTGTTTGATGATGAAAATGAAAGATATGTTTTAGATTAACATATTTTGTATTGGAGTTTTTGATGATTTTTAGTAATTAGGACTTAATTGCAAAAATAATAATTTGAGGGACTAAAATGTGAAATTGATAAAATATATGGACTTGTATAGGCATGGGTACCATTCGGCCTAACATGGGTGTTTTGAAATTTTGTGTATTTTGTGTTTTGTGCAATAGGGACTAAATTGTAAAACTTGTAAATGTGAGGGGTAAAATGGTATTTATGTGTTTTTGGACTAAATTGAATGAAAATATGTTTGAATGAACTTAATTGGAATATGTTTAGATCAAGAACCAAAGAAATCTGATTTGGATCGGGGAAAAACGAGAGTTGTCGACTAGCTACCCGATTTCATTTTGTATCATCTGAGGTAAGTTTATAAGCAAATAGACGTGTTTATTAGAAGTTTTATGTTATATTTATATGTTGTTATGAAATGTTAGAATTTAAATGTAACACCCTTACCTGCTATCATCATTTAACAGATACAAGGTATTACCAGAACATAATACATACCATTAAACATAATCGAATTATAAATATGTCTTGAACAATATTAGCCAACTTTAATGGCTTGTACAAATTAGCTGGTCGAGTACTGTAACTAATATTTTAAACCTAGACAAATATGATACGTAACAAAATAATTAAGCCTACTATACATGCCATAATTCAAAACGTTTAGTTCAAATACCCTAAAGTAGGATAGTGCGGATAGATCTTCACGATCCTTAACTCCTGAGCAAGCCGGAGAACACTATAAGACAAAAGAGAGAAACAAAGTAAGCTTATAGCTTAGTAAGTAAGTATGTAAATACTAATTAAAAAAATATCTAACATGTTTACACAACAATTCAAGTACATCTACTTTAACTTCACTATTCATTCCACTTTGATTAAGCTGTCTCTGCTGCGTCATATTCACTAAATAAATCATAACTCGAGTTACCAAACTCGAAATTCAAATCCGTAAAATTTCCTGAATCTAGACTCATAAAGCTTTTTGCTAATTTTTTCTATAATTTTGGTTCAGCCGATTAGTACAGTTTATTAGTTAAAGTTTCCCTGTTACACAGCTCGACTGATCTGACCTCTGTTCACTACAAATTGAATTTCTCTCAGTACACAATTCAAACAACCCTGAAGTCTGTTTCATTTAAAATAGTCTCAATAAGGAATTTAGGCATGTAAACTATATTTCTTAATTTGCTTTGTACAATTTTTAATGATTTTTCAAAGTTGGAACAGGGGATCACGTATTCATCCTGAGCAAGTCACATACAATTGTAAATATCTCAAAATATAGAATTCCTTTGCTTGCTCTGTTTCTTTTATATGAAAGTAGACTCATTAAACTTTAATTTGACATCTCATTCAACCTCTAATTATATTCCTCCTATTTTTGGTGATTTTTCAAAATCACGTCACTGCTATCATCTAAAAACAGTTTTAATGCTAATTTCACTCTTTCACAAATTCTTTATGCTAACCTCATTTTATCTTATATTTGTATATACCACAAATCATTTTCACCACATTTCATTCACCATAAGTGTAGGTCCAAACCACAATGTCACCACAAAACCATCCCGTTGAACAATTCGGATCAATCCTCGATATTTAATGGTTTCAAACACAAATTTCACCATCATACTTCGCTTAGTTCGGCTCTCTTGTACACATGGTGAATACTTAGTACCACTCATGCGACCTAGCCGATTTGTCTCGTAGCTCTCTTGTCTACATGGTGCCCGTCACTTGGAATCACGCATGCGACCCAGCTACATTTATCTTTCACGTAGCTCTCTTGTCTACATGGTGTCCTTCACTTGGAATCACGCATGCACCTAGCTACATTTATATTTCACGAGTGTCTTATCTACATGGGATACATCTCGTATCACACATGTGACCTAGCTACTACAGGTGTCTCGTAGCTTTCTTGTACACATGATGTGCACTCGGCATCATACATGTGACCTAGCTACGCTCCATCTATTTTATTCGATTTTTCCAATGTTCAACCGGATCTCTCTCTATTATTTATTTCCATTCTTCCAATAGTCGATTTATACTTCAACATCAGCTAGTATATACATATAATAGGCTGAAATATAAGAATGTACATGAAATTATTGTAATATTTACATACAAACTTACCTTGGTGCAAAATGTGGAAATTTTGCAATTTAGTCCAAAACTTTTTCCTTTCCCGCTCGAGATCAATTCGTGTCTTTCTTAATCTATAATAACACATTTAGCTCATTTAATACTCATACTATTTATTTCAATCCAAAATCACATCATGGAAAAATTACATTTTGCCCCTAACTTTTACAAAATTACATTTTTGCCCCTAGGCTCTGGAATTAATTTCAGCCCTTATTCTTATGTTTTATGATATGCTGAACATTTTTCTCATCAAATTCTCACTCTATCATATAGTTATGAACAATAGGTATTTTTACCGATTATGCCGTTTTACTCGTTTTCACTTAAAACCGAGTAGCACAAGTTATTTAACATAATTTAAAACCTCATATTCTATCATAAAACATCAAAATACACAAATTTCACCTATGGGTATTTTTCCAAATATGAACCCTAGGTTAAATTATTACTAGCATAAGCTTAATCGAGCTTCCGGGATTCCAAAAACGTAAAGAACATTAAAAACGGGGCTTGGAATCACTTACTATGGAGCTTGAAAATTGAAGAAACCCTAGCTATGGAGTGAGGGAGAATTCGGCAGCAACTAAGGAGGATGATGACCAATTTTGTGTTATTTTTCCCATTTTATTTCATTTAATATCCAAATGACCAAAAGGCCCCTCCTTACTAAACTTTCTAAAATTCCTTCCATGTCCTAATTTTGTCCATGAACTTAAAATTGGTCAAATTGCTATTTAAGACCTCCTAATTAATATTCTAAAACAATTTCATACTAAAAACTTCTGGGATGCAAATTTTGCAACTTATTCGATTTAGTCCCTACTTTCAATTTAAGCACTTTAGGCATAGAATTTCATCACGAAATTTTCACACAATCATGCAATCATATCATAAACCCCAAAATAATTATAAAACAATTATTTCTATCTCGGATTTGTGGTCACGAAACCACTATTCCGATTAGGCCCTAATTCGGGTTGTCACATTAAATATGCTATGGTCGAAAATGATTAAATGTGGTTACTACACTTCGAAGTTCGATTCGACCGAGATACGACATCCGAAAGCCCCATATGAACCTTACGAATAGCTAGGATACATATGTCATGACATAGGATTCCGATTTATGTTTACGAGTAAGTCCATGGCATCGATTTATGATTTTCGATATGTGTTTACGAGTAAGACCCTATCTGGGACAGTGGCATCGATATGTGCTACATGTAAGACTACGTCTGGGATGTTGGCATTGTACGATTTATGTGATTATCTGAGTGTCGTATCCAATTCCGAATGGTTCATCGGGAAAAGGTATAATGAGTTCGAAAGTGTAAAATGAGCTATATGACATGTATGAATTTACTTCTTGCCTACTTGAGAAAAGGGTAAGTAAAAACCTTGGCTTTTGTTATGAATCTTGAAAAATGCAAATTAAGAAAATATGTCTATATGATATGTGTATTTGGTTTGTGAATGAATAGTAAGCATGTTATGGACAATTCTTGTGTATACGTGTATAAATGATGAGTTATATAAATTGATTATATGATTAACATATGTATATGAAATTATATTAAGACATATAGTTTTGCATGTGTATGTGAACTAAGTACATAATGAATATTCAGCCTTGATGATTAAATGATAATATGTTAGTCTTGGCTTTACATACATTCGGTCAAAGTGATAATATAAAAGAAAATATTTATATTTGTTCAAAAATACTTCATATGAACATATATATATATATATAATATTGGATTTAAATATGGAATGATAAAATACTCTGGTTTAGTTTAGTTAATTTTGTTAACATCCTTGGGTTATTTATTTGCTTATGACTTACTAAGCTATGAAAGCTTACTCTGTGTGTTATGTTATTCTATTTTGATAGATTTGGGAGTCAAGCTACAAGCTCGGGGACTATCAGCCAAGCTCATCACACTACCTACTATTTTGGTACCTCTATAAGTTAAATTCGAATTATGGCATGTATAGGCTGAAGTGTGTTTTGAAAAATAAATTTTGGTTGTGTATAATGCCATGCGAAAATGGCTTAAATCTTTATGTTTTAAGTTGATTATATTACTTTTGGTTTATGTACATTTTAGTTAAAATGTTGTGTGCCTAGAATGCATGATATTGTGGTAGGCATTATATACTTGACAAGTAAGTAATTTGGGTATTCATGAACATGCTTTGGATATGGTCATGTTTGAGCGAAAAATTCATGTGAATTATGGATTAGTTAAATGGGTGAATATTATTTATGAAATATGCCTTATTGTGCATTAAAGTGGATTAATGACTTGGTTATGGTATGAATAAATTGATCGTAATATAAACATAGGTATTTTAGGTTTTGAAAATGGTAAATAATTTTGGGTATGTATAAGGTTGTTTCGGCTATGGTAAGCCTAAAGTAAAATATATGTGAGTGTGTGATTGTATTAGGAAATTATGTTATATATATGACTTGGTGTAACAGGTTGTTGGCTAAATTCGAATATGATATGAGTTTATTTTGATAAGGTTATTACATGACATATAAGGTGTATGTTTTGATTATATGTCTACTTGCGTATAATGCCTTACCTTAGTGAATACGATTTGTATTATAAGTTGGTTTGAAGACTATTACTATAATGTATATGAGACTTTAGATATAAAATGAAATCTTAGAATATAGTTATAATCAGTTTGTAATTTGATATTTGCTTGTTTAAATGTTATTGAATATGATGAATTGACTTAATATATTTGATACATAATAAGAAATGTTACGCTCAGTATAAGTCAATATGTAGGTAATGTTTCAAATTATAGAGATAATCTTCTCTAGTTAATAATTATTTTCAGTTAATTAGTTAAGTTGTGCATGCATGTTTTTGGATAAATTTAAGTCATTAAATTCGATTATAGTAGCTAATTAACATTTGATCCAATAGTGACAAGTTGGGTATGTTATATGGAAACATTAATTTATTTATAATGTATTTCAAAAATGTGCTTAACATAGATGGTTATAATATGTTATACCTAATTGTAGCATGTTAAATGTTGGAATATTTTATTATATAACATGTATATGGAATCAAAGGATGACTAGGTGAATAAAGACATGTGCAGCAATAAATATTAATAATTAAATGTGTTTATGTAATGAAATAGGTTTAACGCTGTATAAGACTAAGGTGTAATAAAGTCTGTATATCTGCATGTATTTATGAGTTTAAATTAAAAATATATCCCGCCCTCTGTATTAGTAATTATATTGCCTATTGATATTATCTTATATAAAAAAAAGTTAATGCTAATGTGTGTAAGTGAATGTTTGAAATTGTGTTTTTGATTGATAACATCTCGTAACCCTAATCCGGTGACGGATACGGGTTAGGGGTGTTAAACTTACATTGGCTAGCACATTAAAGTTGACGTCGTGTCCCAGACAGGTCTTACACTGACTTTCATATATCGAGGTCGATGCCATGTGCTAGACAGGTCTTACACTAGCTCTCATCTATCGGTGTCGATGCCATGACCCAGATAAGTCTTACACTGACACACAAAAAGTTGATGACATGTCCCAGACAAGTCTTACACTAGCTTGTATATCCTGAGGCTGATGCATGTCCCAGACATGTCTTACACTGGCTCACATAATATGGCCGATGCATATCCTAGACATGTCTTACACTGGCTCACATACCACCCAATATCATGGTGCGAATATCCAAGTCTATTTCAAATGTTCAACCGGAAGTCTTTACTACATTAACTTCTTGATATACATTCTCATAATCACAATCAAAAAATTTATACAATGTCAATTCAATCGTACATCATAGCAATATAGTTGCATTTTTAACATACAACATACCTCAGTATACAAAAGTAGGAGGCTAGCTTGAACTACTCCACTATTTTAGTCTTTCCCCAGTCTAAGTCTGGATTCCGTCTTTCTTGGTCATTTTTGATAAAAATTCACTTATTTAATCACCATATTAATAAAAACATCACCAATATATTTTTTGGCAAGATTGACCATTTTGCCCTTAGACTTTATAAAAACTAAGATTTTGCCCTTAGGCTCGTAAATCGATTTTTATCGAATTTCTTCAAATCTTAAGACTAGCCGAACCCTTTTCACTCTTAAAGTGACACAAAATTCTCATTATTTCACAACATTACTATCCATTTTATAAACTTTACAAAATGGTCCTATTAGGGTTTCCATAAGAAGTTCTTTCACAAAAGTTGTTTACAACACAACTAAGATTCATTTTCTTTCATAAAAACTCAATAAACATTATAAATTCTTTAATGGAAAATCCCTATACTATCATCCATTTTGCAAAATGGTCCCCCCATTAGCTAGCACATGCCATAAGGGTTCCAAAAGTACAAAAATTATCAAAAATAATCTTCAAATTGACTTACTTGCAAGAGGATAGCTTGGATGAAATTTTAAAGCTCTAAGAACCCTTATTTTGCTGAGAATTTTGGTGGTAGTGAAGAAGATGAGAAGGTGACATGATCTTTACTTTATTATATCTTATTTTAAGTCAAATAAGTCACCAAATTTCTACCTAACATTGACTATCTTAATTCTTTGTCCCTATGGCCGGCCAAGCTTTCTTTAAAGGGTTTAATTGCACTTTAACGGCCTCAAATTATGGCTCTCTAGTTATTTAACACCTTGGCTAGCAAATCACAACTTTTTCCCTTTATGCGATTTAGTCATTTTTCACAATTAAGCTTACAAATGCTAAAATTACTTCACCAAATTTTTAATGCACTAATATAATCAAGCTATAAAACCAAAATGATAATAAAATAATTTCTCTAACTTCGAATTTGTGGTCTCGAAACCACTGTTCCGACTAAGCCCTAATTCGGGATGTTAAAATGTGATTTAGGTGCAAGCATAAATTTAATGCCTACGTCTATTTTCAGGAAATTGGGAATTGGGAAGGCAAGACCTACAACTGTAACGTTGTAGCTAGTTGATTGTTCTTATGCACATCTAGAAGGAAAAATTAAAGATGTGTTGGTAAAAGTTGACAAATTTATTTTTCAATAGATTCTATTATTCTGGAATGTGAAGCTGATAAAGAGGTACCAATTATTCATGGAAGATCATTTCTAGCCACTAATAGAATATTAATTGATGTACAAAAAGGTGAATTACCAATGAGAGTTAATAACTAGCAGATAACCTTTAATGTTTTTTATTCCATGAACTGTGTAGATACAGATGAAAATTGTTATTCCACTAGGATTATTGACACTACAGTGAAGGAAGAATTGGTAGAATTTTGTTACAACAATTCTAAGAATGAAGTAGATTCAGTTGAGTTGAATGAAGAGGAATTGATCGAAGAGCTTAGTGAACTGATGGAGACTAAGCAACTTGAAAATGGAACAATGAGGATTTTTGAATATTTAAATTTATCAAAGAGATCTTTTAAACCTCCTCGACCTTCTATAGAGGACCCTCCTACTTTGGAGTTGAAGCATTTGCCATTACATTTGAAGTATACCTACTTGGGAGACAACAACATGTTGCCAGTAGTTATCTTTGCAGAATTAACATCTGATCAAGAGGCTCAATGTTTTGAAGTTTTGAAGAGATTTAAGAAGGCATTAGGGTGGGCAATCGCAGATATCAAGGGAATCAGTCTAGCCATTTGCATGCATAAGATTTTACTAGAGGATTGCCATGTGATAAGTGATAAAAGTAACATGTTTTAAACTCGTTCTTAATGCATTTTTGGATGATTATTTATGCAAATTAATGAATTTTATGCTCCTAATCCTTAAATTCATGTTTCTATACTTAGGAGAGCATTTTAGATCAAAAGGACTGAAAAACGAGTGAAAATCAAACAATTAGAGTAGATTTTAGGAGCCACACGGCTACAACACGTCCATGTGCTAGACCATGTCAATTTTGTGATTTGTATTCCAAACATACGAAAAAAATACAATTTATAGGCTTTTCGAGCATTCTAAGACCTATAAATACCAAATAAAAGAAGAGAACAGGGAGCCATTAATAAGTATTGAAGAAACAACTAGAAGAACACCATTGAAGCAAACTCAGAAGTAGATTTCCATCAAGATTGAAAACCTTTTAATTTCTTTGAAGTTTTTTATGATTTCTTTATTTCTTGTGGTTATACTGTCTTTGAGATGTTTTTATCTACAATTATGAACTAATTCTCTAGATACTTAGGGGAGATGAATCCTATGATGAATTGTATTATTTGATTTTTGTTTTACGTGATAAATACTTGAATCTTGTTCTCGGTTTTGTGTACTTATCTTCAGTTTTAATATTTCCTGAATATTAATTCATGTTTAATGTGCTTAAATTATAGAAGGAAAAGTCCCTATTTAAGAGTAGATCTGGCATAATTGAGTGGAGTTTCATGTAATCCTAGAAATAGGACGACATAAGTCTATCGGGTTAGAGTCAAATCTAGTAGGGGAATCCATAGATCCAGTTAATGCAACAATAAGGATTTTAATTAGAAAGAAATTTCAATTAATCAACCTAAAGTCAGTTGCTCTTAGTCTTGAAAGAGATATTAACATAATTTAGGGATTCCTACGGATCAAGATACCAAGTGAACAAATTGTTTAATTTAGATTCATAATGACAGATGAAGTCTAGGTGGATTCTTTCTTGGGTATTGTTTTACTTCTTGGTTATTATTCAATTATTTTCTGATTTATTCTTTGCTAACTTCTTTAGTTAATTAATTTCGTAGATTTTAGTTTAAACCAATCACTCTAATATTTCGAATAAATAATAGGAAAATGGTAATTACTAATACTTTTAGTCCTCGTGGATACGATATTTTTACTCACCGTAGCTATACTATTTATCGGTAGGTGCACTTTCCTTTGTCGTATTTTTATTTAGTTTCATGACTATCAAGTTTTTGGTGCCGTTGCCGGGGACTAAAATATTATGCAAAACTTTATTTCTATTAATTTAGCCATTTTATTTTTTTATATTTTTATATTTTTATTTTAATTTAATTTTCACATTAATTTTTTCCTTTTGTTTTCTTCGGGCAGGTTCTTTTGGTTTATGACTATAGGAAACTCGTTGGGACCATTATTTTTTGGTAGTGAGATTGAATGTACTACTCGCAGAAATTCGTAAAGAGGTTAGAGAAGCAAGACAAAGTCAACATAATATAGGAGACGAACAAGAAGACAACAATATTACTGTAGAGATGTATGATAATCAAAATAATCAGCTACCTCCTGTAGAGCCTATCCTTCGTACTATGCATGATTATGCCAAGCCCACTCTGATTGGGGCTAAATCGAGTATTTTGAGACCTACCATTGTTGCAAACAATTTCGAGCTAAAGCTGAACACAATTCAGATGGCACAAAAGTACGTTTAATTTGATGGTTTGCAAGATGAAGATCCAAATACTCATCTGGCCAATTTTCTAAAGATTTGCGACACTTTCAAGATTAATGGCACCACTGATGATGCCATTTGCTTACTGTTGTTTCCATTCTCATTGAAGAGTAAGGCAAAAATGGTTAAATTCTTTACCACGAAGTTCTATCACTACTTGGGCTCAAATGACAGAGACGTTTCTCTTGAAGTATTTCCCACTGAATAAAATAGCTAAGTTGAGGAATGACATTTCTTCTTTTGCCTAGATCAATTTAGAGACATTATATGATGCATGGGAGAGATTTAAGGATTTATTGAGAAGGTGCCCTTATCATAGGTTAACTTTATGGTTACAAGTTCAAACATTCTACAATGGTTTGAATTCCTCGAAATTGATGTAGCAACTGGTGGAACACTGAATAATGAAACACCCGAGGTAGCTTATGAGTTTATTGAGGAGATGACACTGAATAATTATTAGTGGCAAGTCATGAGGGCAAAACCAATGAAAGCAGTTGGTGTTTTTAATCTAGATGTAGTTACTATGTTGTCAAGCCAAGTGGAAGCACTGAATAAGAAAATTGAAGGTTTATATTTTTCTAGGCATGTGAATCCAGTGATGCAGTGTGACGCGAATGGAGTGGGGATGATTAATTCATAATGTTCACCCTTCAGTTCTAGCCCAGAGAATGAGCAAGTCAATTTTATAGGTAACAATTCTAGACCTCAAAATAACCCTTATAGCAATACATATAATGCAGTTTGGAGGAATCATCCAGATTTCTCATGGGGTGATCAAAGAAATCAAAGATCACAACCCCCTCTGAGTTTTCAGCAACCTTATCAACAAGAAAAAAAGTTGAACCTTGAAAAGATGTTAACCAAATTTATTTCGATGTCAAAAACTCGATTTCAAAACACTGAGACAGCTTTGAAAAATCAGCAAGCATCGATTCAAGGGCTTAAAAATCAAATTGGATAGCTTGCAAAATCAGTTTTGGAAATACCACAAGGTAGTTTAACTAGAAACACTGAAACTAACCCAAGGGAGCAACTCTATGCAACCATTGTTCAAAGCGTGGAAGAGTTAGTCGAGCCTGAACAAAAATCAAAACTAGAAGCTATGGAGAAAAGTGGTGAGGTTGATGAAAGCAAGAAAGAGCAAAAGTGATGATTAGAGAATACAAACCTCGAATTCTATATCCAATAGCATTGAAGAGAGACCACACAAATGGACAATATGGTAAATTTCTTAAGCTCTTAAAAAATTGCACATTAACTTACCGTTTGTTGAAGCTTTTTCGCAGATGGCAAATTATGTAAAACTTTTAAAGGAGATGTTAACAATTAAAAGGAAGTTAGATGACTCGTCGACTGTAGAGCTCAATGCAGTTTGCTCAGCCATTCAACAAAAGGAAAACTACCCAACAAACTTAAAGATCCAAGGAGTTTTACTATTCCTTGTCTCATTGGTAGTTTAAATGTTGAAAATCCTTTGGCTGATTTAGGGGCTAGTATAAATGTCATGTCTTACAAGATGTTTAAACAACTTGGTCTTAGGAAACCCAAGCACACTAGGATGAGTATTCAATTAGTGGATAGAACAATTAGATATCCTAGGGGTATTATTGAGGATGTACTTTTGAAAATTGACAAATTTATATTCCCTGTTGATTTTGTTGTATTAGACTTGGATGGGGAAAGTGAGGTACCTATGATCTTAGGTCGACCCTTTTTGGCCACTGCTAGAACTATTACCAATGTTAGTTCTGGTGAACTTGTGCTTCTTGTAAGTGATGAAAAGATTACTCTTCAAGCAAGTGATTTTGTGAGAGTCCCTAGTAAGTAAGATGACACTAATCATTCTGTTAATGTTAGTAACCATGTGGCTCAACGTTCTTTGCAGGAAAACCCTCATGAAAAATGTGTTGGAGCTGTATTTCATTCAAGGTGATAGAAACCAAGCGGCAAGTGAAGAATTAATGGTTCAACTCAATGAAACAGATGACCGGTGAATGAATGTTGATGAGAAACTGGGAAAACACAATGAAGAAACAAAGCAACGCCATGATGTGCATGTAAAAGGGCCAAACCAAATCAAAGTTGGGGACTGCTAAACAAATCGAATCCACGAATGTTCCAATTGGAGCTTAAGTTAAGAGGATTGAACCCATTTGTGGTACTAAACGTTTTTCCATTTGGTACAATTGAGGTAACACATTCTAAATTTGGCACATTCAAGGTAAACAGTACTCGTCTCAAACCTTATTTTGGTAGTAAAACTAATAACAAGAGAGAGAAGCCTCGACTCCAAGATCCACTATAACCGTAAGCCTAAAAAGGGAAGTCAAGCTTAGACTTTAAATAAGCGCTTCTCGGAAGGCAACCCGAGTGTTATTATTATTTTTTTAATATTTATTTTTTATCTGCTTTGATTTAGCAAAAAAAGTGGTGCACATGGCCTGGGACACACCCATGTGTCACACATAGAGTAATTTATAGTGAGTTACATGGCTTGAAGACATGGCCATACAGGACACATGACTAGGATACATGGGCATGTCCTGGACCGTGAGAGTCCTGGGATTTAATTTTTTCATTTTCGATTATTACATGGCCTGAGGTGGTCCACACAGCCTGGACACACTGGAGTGAATTTTTTAATTTTATTTTAAAATAGTGAGTTACACAGGCCAGAGACACGGTCGTGTATGAGACACGGCCTATTACGATGGCATGTGTGAGACCATGTTCCTAGAACGGCGTCACATATAGGCGTGGGAGAAGTGAAGGATGTTCACACACGGCCTAAACTGTGACAGCCCAAAATTGACCCTAGTCGGGAAGTGGTTTCGGGACCGCTAAACCGAGTCACCGAAATGTTTGAACGTAATATTTATTGTCTAGAATATGTATTTATGAATGTGTGAAAATTTCAAGCTTCGGTTTAGTCGATTGCATGTGAATTCAGTTAGTAGGACTTGTATGACACTTTTGAAAAATGATAGGCTAATCTATAAGGACCTAATAGTACATGTAGTCAAAAGGAGGACTTGCATGTCAAATTCCCCCAAGTGCTAGTGGCCAGCCATGACAAGGAATCATGGGCAAAACATGTCATGAAACATGTTGGGTGAGTGTTTTATGTTGGAATAAATAAAATAAGGTGCATGAGCAATAAAAAATGAGAAAAAAAATGTGTGTGTGAAGGCTTCTCCCCCTCCCCATTGCCGTGAAGGTGAGAAAGAAAACAAAAAATTTGTTCATCTTTTTTCATCCTTTTGGCGAAAATCCCAAGGGAGAAGAAAGGGTTCTTGCTCATGGTTGGTTTGGAAGAGGATTAGGAAGAGGTTGGCTATCCTTGTATCTAGATTAAGGTATGTTTGATGTTGTGCCATGAGATTCATGCATGTTTTTAGTTGCTAGTTTTAGTTCTAATTAGTCCATGGTTCAAAACTTTGCTATGTCACGGGATGATAGTATGGAATGAAAATTTTGAGATAAGTAAGGTTAAACTTGATTTGGTATAATCGGCCATATGGGTGTATATGTTTGTGAAAATATATTTTCTTTGTTAACTTTTTACAATCGATTGTAGGAGTAATATTGGCTTATAAGGTTGAGTTGATTCATGATGTTGTATATTAGGATTAAAATACTTGAGACTAGATTAACTTAATGGTGACAATACATTCGACCTTGAAGCATTAATCGAATATTGGTTGAGGTTTTGATATTTTGAACAAGGATAGTTGTGAAATGGGGTGAAAACCATTAAATTATACACATAAAAATCCAGCAAGAAGATTAAACTACTAAATGTATTCATTTTAGATCAAGACATCAAAGAGGGAGAATCAAGCAAAGGCAAAGCAAAGATAATCGAGTAGTCGATTGGGAATCATTTCATCCAATATAAGGTAAGTCATTAAGCACTTATTTTTTACTAATTTAAATGGTCGTAATGTCCAAGTAATGATGCTGAATGGAATGATAAATATATATATATATATATATATATACATGTATGTATGTGGTGATGAAAGTATTGAATGGAAAGAAAAGAGGTGAGATGTATTGAGTTATTGGTTTCGGCACTAAGTGTGCGGGTGTAAACATTTATGATCACAAATTGGCACTAAGTGTGCGGGCTTATTACACATCCTCAAATGAACATACATGCTCTACGTGTGCGGCCTTACCGAGTCAATCATGGACAGCGGTACGAGTAAACACCTTGAGCTCATGAGGAATAGACATTTTATTTATATTTGGAATTTAGCTTGGTAAGTCTTGACCTATGTGGTGATTATACTTGAAGATAAATGCATGCAATGTCATATGGTGTAATGTATGAAATATCAAAGTAGGGCTTGGTATGAGATCAAACCGAAATGCCTAAGGAATTATAGCACAGTTTGGGTGTGGATGGAGGATTTTAATCCCGCATTAATTATTTTCTCTTATGATATATTATTACTGAATGGCAATATAATGCTTATGGCTTACTGAGTTATATACTCACTCGGTGTTTGCTTGTCGCCTATTTTAGGTTTCTTGGACTCGTCCTTTTGCGTGCTCGTGATCGTCATCGAAGTCATCACACCGCTAGCAACTTTTGGTATCTTTTTTGTAGTCGGTCTAGGAGAACATTTTGGCATGTATAGGCTAATATGCTTTGTTGAACTTTGGTATGTAAACTTTTAGCCATGCGAAAATGGCATAAATGTTCGGTTGGATTTAGTTCTCTAATGTTAAGTTGCAAGTCTTGGTAATTCGATTTTTATGCCATATGCCATGGTTGATTATTTTGGTGTTAAAATTCATGATATGGCAATAGTGTAGTAGGGAGATGTTTGACAATGATTAGCCTTTGGTATGGCTAGTCATGATCATAATTTGTGACATGTATGATGAATCACTAGTTAGATCAAAGGGAAATCATGAAATAGGCATAGTTGCTTTAGTAACAGGTGCTGGCAGCAGCAGTCACGTGAGATTGAAAAATCACTAAAAATAGGGAAAATAGAATTAAATAATGAATGAATTACGGAATCGAAGCCCGATGAGTCTATTTTCATATAGAAGAAACGAAGCAACCATATGAGCTGTATGTTAAGAGATATTTAAGTTCTCGCGGGACAGGGCCAGAACGGTTACTGGAGTCCCTGTCCTGACTTTGGGAATTCATCATGAATTGACCAGAGATAATTAGAAGCCATGCCATATATTTACAGATTCCTTTTCGAGTCTAGTTTCTATAGAAACAAACGGCATCAGTATTGAAGCCCTGTACAGGGAGATATCCAAGTCGTAATGTGCAAAGGTCAGTGTAGTCTATCCCTGTAACATGGGGGACTTCAACTAATAAACTGTACTAATTGGCCCGACCAAAAAATTCTAGAAAAAAATTTTTAGATGCATATATGAGTCTAGTTTCGGGGAAAATTTACGGATCTGGATTTCGAGTTTCAGAACTCAAGATATGATTTTTAATGCGACCCGTATGCAGATTGGCAGCCTGTCTGGGAAATTTCTAATAAGTGGCTTGAAGTCTGTTAACACCTCGTGTTCGACTCCGGCGACGGTCTCGGGTTCGGGGTGTTACATAAACACACTAATGTGTCTCTGGCCGGTTGAAACTAGGCTTAATTTTTATTTAATTTGGAATGACACACAGGCTAAGATGGCAAACATAGGTGGGAGACACAGTCGTGTGGCCCAACACGGGCCATTTACACAATTGTGCCTCCTATTTTTGTTTAATTTTTCACTGTTTCACCAAGCCCTAGCCGTCGTCGGCCACTTATCCCTTCACCGTCGGTCACATCGTCCCAGTCGTCTTCCCTTTCAAACAGTTCCGACCAAGCCACCTACCCCCTCACCTCTGAACACCCTTCATTTCCCCTCTACGTTTCCCTTTCCCCAGATCTTTCTTCTCCCTTTCTCCCTATCTTCGTCTCCACCAAACATCGCAGCCTCCCTCCACCACCTGTTTTACTCAAGCCTACCAGTTCTCATCGGAGCCTTGTTTCTTCAACGACCTACCATCGAACCCAAATTTCTCTATTTTTTCCCAATCCCTACAATTGACTAAGTAAACACCACTCCTCTTTCCCCTGTCGACAGCACCATCACAACCCCATTTCCCTTGCCCCATGAATCACTGTCATCGGTTGTTTCTTTGTCCTACTGCTATCGTTCATTCCTTGCGCCAACCACCACGTCTCAACCCATAATCACCACCGTCGTCCAACCTTAGCCCGATTGGTCCCTTCATTTACCTTATTATTTATTTATTTTTATTTTATTATAATTTTATTATTATATTTAGTTTATTATTTATTTTATTTATATTCTTATTATATTATCTTTAGTTGTTTATAATAATAATAATTATTATTATTCGTATTTAATACATTTTATTTATATATTTTTTATTCTTCTTATTATTTTTACTTAGTATTATTATTGTTATTTGTTTTTGTGTTTCATTATTGTTAGTTATTTTATTAATAGGCCTTTATTGTTTTTATTTTATTTTATTTTTATTTTATGTTATTATTGTTTTTATCATGTTAAGTGTTGATGAATTTATTTTTGGGTTAGTTGTTCAATCTTGTGGTTTAGATTTTAACTAAGATTTGGTCTCTTTTGTGCCATTTATTGGACTGGAATGGCTGTTTTCTTTGATTTGTTGACTTGTCTCTCTATTGATTTCCTGTTGTCTATGCTGATTTTTCCAGTTATCTGATAATTGCTTTTATCCTTTATTTCAGGGACATAATGACAAACACGCAAGGTAAGACTAAGACCGCCATTCCCACTTCGAAAAAGTGAGACTCTGGGCGCAACCTTTTCCTTGGGCCCCACCTCCGACGCACGCCATCTTGCTTACGATTTCCACCGGGCCCTCACGAGGACCTAAGCCAAATTTTTGTTACTTAACACTTATCTCACAACTAGGGGCGAAGTCAGAAAATTTTTATAATAGTTAAAATTCAATTTAATCATTTGAATAGCCTATATCTTTATAATTTTTAAAGGATTAAATCAAATTTTTATCATTTTTAGAGGGGGCAACGTGCAATTTTTTATTTACTAATTTAAATTTTTAAAGGACGTAAATGAAATATTTCTATTTTAGGAGGGCTGGTAGGGCTTGACCCCTGCTCGCAACATAACGTCCTACACCGTTGGAGGTGGATAAGCAAAAACATGAAATCCGGTTGCGTAGCCACTAACCAATTTAGTCATAGCATCAGCATCCATATTCGTCATTCTTGGAACTTGGCGTATCTTTACTTGTCAATTCCTCTCCATCTAATTATAGATTTCCAACCCTAGATTTGGTAGCCCCACCATCTCGGTTCCAAGTATTAAATCCACCGTTACTTTGCTATCACTCTTAATCAACAGTCGATGCACCCCTTTATCCTAAGACGTTTTAAACCCATCTAAAATCACTTGAAGTTATGCTTCTAAGATCGAACCTACACCTAAATTCCGACCATAACCAAGCATCAATCTTCTTTCGGGCCTCTCACTTTAAGGATTGCCAGAATTAACATCAACTACACCATCTGTATTCAATTTAAACCACCCATTTTGAAGATTTTCCCAACACATAGAAGCTTGTTGTTGTGAGTTAAAGGCCAAATTTACTGACACCTTAACCTAAGACTAACTAGCCACGACTACATCATTCGTACATCAGATGTTGATTAGTAAAAATGACCAAGTTCCTTCCTTTCCATAACCTTCATACAACATTAGCAAACACAATTTCCCATCATATCCCCTTAGCTAATAAGTTCACCTCATTCTTTGTAACACCCCTAACCCGTATCTGATACCGAATTAGGGTTACAAGGCATTACCTGACAAAACATAATTCAGCACATTCGTATAATTCATTTCATGATCAAAGATATATAAACTAATTTACAATAATTTAATCAAATAACAACCATCTATTCGTTCATATAAGTCAAATTTGCACATATGGACCACTTAATAAACTAAAACCAATCATGCTTTATTACTTATAATTCATAAACAATCCATGCTTCAAATTTCAATCACATCAATATCATCAACCTATACAAATATTCGAACCAAACTTGCATACATCAAAGCCATGTTCACACGCTCCATAAATAAAATTTTTAAAACATATAACCATCACATTAATAGCATTCGCATACTTAATATAAATTCAAGCATATACAATTACATTTCATATTCCTAGCATATGTTAAAACATCCATTTGCATACATTTATTCATTAGCTAATTATCAAACTGCCATTCCATATGCCTATGTACATTCGCATATCAAATCAAAACAAGCCATATTATACAACTTATTAATTATCCATATAAGATTCATTATCAAACATCGCTAAATGGTCAAGTATAATTGTCATTATTAGCAAGTTATGCGCATTGCACTATAGCAACATTAACATTTTTTAACACAAATAACAAATCAAAGTACACCTAAATCGCATGTTAATTTTTTGTACCCAAAATACATATACACAACCAATCAATTAGCCATATATTCAGTCATCAAATTAAACCTCAATAGATCATACCATTATCACAACAAAATCTCAACTAGTTATACCATTTCGTAGCTAACTAACATCATTAACTAGATACATTATACTTGCTCAAATGACTGATTCATCATCTATAGAACATAATCAACTTTTGCTATCACAGACCGTACCAAAAAGACCAATTATACAAGCAATAATATATTCATAACATAGCTTATATAAAATTGCCACAACCTAAACCACATCCATCACTGCATTAACATCACACAAATCGATTCACAACCATCCACAAATGCAAACTATGTCATTAAACAAACTTCCCAAAATGAGCTAATTAACAAGGCTGATTATTCACAAACATTAACATCACTATCAAGCCATTTTCGCATGGCTATTCATACACAATTCAAAACTAACAGTATCAAAACTAGCATATACATTTCATATGTCATAAGTACAAGCTTTCAAAGTACTGAAATAGCAATTGATAGTGTGACGATGATCCTTGACGATCCCTGAGCTTGAGCTAGATTTATATATCTATAAAATAATGAAAGAACACACAATGTAAGTTTTGAAAGCTTAGAAAGCCATAAGCAAATAAATCATCACAAGAATATTAATAATTCAATTCGAATAGGCCACATTTAACTAATCTCATACACATATACAATCACTTTTCTCATATAATCCATATTATCATGTTAAGTAACTTCACTTACCTTATTTTTCAATGAACATATAAACTTTATATGTACCTGAATCATTTAGCTCAAATTCACATACGGCCTTGTTTTGACATTGCCCGTTGAACCATTCGGAATCGTTAAGGATACTCGGAAACACATATATCACATACAATGTCATTTCCCAAATATGGTCTTACATGTTATTACATATCGATGCCTCTGTCCTATATAGGGTCTTACATGTAATCTCATATCGATTCCAATGTACCATACATGGTCTTACACGAAATCACACCTCGAAAGTACTAATGTCATGACATCAGTATCCTATACTATTCCTAAGGTTTATGCAGGGCTTTCAACTTCGTAACTCAATCAATTCATGCTCGAAACTAGTCCTCCAATGCTCAATTCAATTCGGCAACACATATAAATATACATTTAAATTTAAAAACATTTATTTGCATATGAACTTACCTCATATGGAAACAAACGGATCGGAACAACTATTCAACAACTTTCAATTTCCCCTGATCCAAATCTGATTTCTTTCTCTCTTGATCTAAATAAATTCAAATTTAACTTATTTAATCACATATTCATTCAATTTCACTCAAAAACACATAAATGGCATTTTGCACTTTAGCCCCTAACATTTCACATTTTCAAAATTTAGTCCTATTTCAAAACAACACAAGATCACAAAATTTCATCAAACCCAAGCTTGGCCGAATCTTCCCTAGGTCCCTAGCAACCCATTAATTCCATTTATTTCACATTTTAACCCCTCAATTTATAATTTTCACAATTTAATCCTTAATAAGCATTTTTATCACAAAATCCTAATAACAAATATTTATTTTTCATAATCAAACAACAAAAAGCTTTAATATTCATCAATGGCATTTCACAAATTCATCATCAAATAAGAAAATTAAAGCATGAGCTAGCTAATATACAAAGCAATAATCTCAAAAATGTAAAAATTATCAAAAACTGAGCAAATAACATACCTAAATCAAGCTTCCTAGGTGCTGAACTTAAAATTAAACTTCAACAATGGTTTCTTTTCTTCTCACATTCGGCCATAAAAGATGAACATGCATGATATTTTATGTTTTGTTTTATTTATTACATATTAATATTCGATTTGTCATTTTAACCTTTATAATTAAATAAAAAAACCATATAACATCAGCCCATAACCGTCCACTCCATTGTTAAAAGGCCAAATAACCACATAAGGACTTCACCTTTAATTAATTAAAGCAATTAAGCACTTTAATATATAACATGTTACTTTTATATTTTACGTAATTTAGTCTTTTTATCAAATTAAACAACCAATTCATAAAATTATTTCACGAAACTTTCACACATATTAATTCACATGCTGTAAACACATAAAATAATATAAAATTAATTTTTACAACCTCAGATTTGTGGTTCCGAAACCACTGTTCCAATTTAGCGAAAACCGGGCTGTTACATTCTTGATATTTAACAGCAACCAATTCTCAAAATCAATCGTAAAAAAATCATTATGGAGACAATCGGGAATTAACCTTTCCTAAATTGGTTACGCCGATAGGCATGTTCTTAGGGAATGATCTATATTTTCTAACATGTGGCCACACATGTAATACGACCCGTCATTTGTTAATCGCCTTTTGCATCTTTCTTCGTTAGTCAACACTCTACCAGGCATGCATAACCACAGACATTGCCTTATTCGTTGTGGCACCTGAACTCTCCAAATCATTTTCCATTTTGTATCCGCCTAGCTCCATCCAAAAATCTTGATTAAGAGACTTATAACCCCTTGCCACTGTGTAATTACCTGTGTTAGACGCCTTCCAAAAGCATATATCCTTCCCTTCACTTTCCAAAAGCATATATTGGAGATTCTTTTTAACTAGAGATGTTTTTATTTATTCTCCAGTGTAGTGTCTTCAAGGTAGATATTACAAGGATCAAATTCATCATGGGCGTAGCTACCTATCAGATTGATGAGAAAGCAAAACAAACATGTAAAATGTGATGTAGAATAATAAAAAACAGAAAGATTTAGTGAAAACCTTAATATTGTGTGTAACACCCCTTACCCGTATTCGAGGCCGGGCTAAGGTACGAGGCGTTACCAGACAAACATACAAACATTAAACTAAAATATGAGCCATAAAATTTTATTCATATTTCAAAGCCTTCATTCTCTTACACATAGTCCCTTATTTGAGTCTACCGAGCCCAAAACATACTTTAGAAAGGGTTTGGGACTAAACCGAGAACTTACAAAAATCTTGGAAATTTCATGCTTTAAGGCTCCACACGCCCGTGTCCCAAAGTGATGTTCCATACATGGCTGAGACACATGGTCGTGTCTCTGCCTGTGTGGAATATACCTAAGCTATTTTCCAAGCTTTGGTCAACCTTGATCTCTTACACACTTATACAAAATCAAAAGCATATAACATGGTATTCATTTAATGATTAAACATCCTCAATTAAACCACAAACATAGCATTTGTATGTCATCATACATGTGTCTCTCATACTCATTTTACCTTGTTTATTATAGTACCACTTATACATTTCTCTTTTTGTATGATACATAACATTCTCTTTTTGTTTTATTATAAACACATATCATTTATTTCATTATATCAATATTTCATATACCATAGTTTCCATGTATTCCACATATATTTATTTTCCTCCTCCTCCTCTCCATTCCACATCCTTAATGTGTATAGCATTCTTGTAAGTATGATTTCACAATTTACTAATAAATGTTCACATCAAACTGTCCACACGAGTCATAGTCACTTAATTATTTATAATTCGAGCTACAGAGCTCAAAATTAAGATCCGTAAATTTCCCCTGAAACTACACTCACATATCTTTCCACCAATTTTCATAATTTTTGGTTTAGCCAATTAGTACAGTTTATTAATTAAAATTTCCCCTATTTCACTTTTTGACAGTTCTGACATCTCTTACTAAAAAAATAATTATCTGATAGTACAGAACTCAGATAATGTTCTTGTTGATTTATCTTGAAAATAGACTCATTATGGAATTTAAAAATATAATTTTGAGCCGCTAATTATTTTTCTCCAAATTTTTGTGATTTTCCAAAGTCAGAACAGGGGATCACGTAATCATTCTGAATCAGTCTCACAAAAACATAAAGATCTCAAAATATAGAACTCCTTTGCTTTCTATATTTCTTTTATATGAAAATAGACTCATTAAGCTTTAATTTCATATCTCATTCAGTCTCTGATTCAATTTATACTATTTTTGGTGATTTTTCAAAATCACATCACTACTACTGTCCAAAACAGTTTTATTGCTAATTCACTCTTTCACACTTTCTTTGTATTAACCTCATTTTAACATACATATCACAAATCATTTTCACCACATTTCATACATCACAAGTATAGGCCCATGATCACAAGGTCACCATAAAATCATCCTCATGTATAACTTACTTGTTTATAACCTTACCACATCCTGGTCACTTAATGAACACATCATTCACATAACCAAGTTCCTGCACTTATTCATCACAAAACTCACAAAGCAATACATAGAGAGTCTCCCGTTGAACACTTCGGATCAATCCTCGATACTTGGTGGTTTCAGCACATAGCTCCACCCATCATATAGTTTGGCTCTCTTGTACACATGGTGAACACTTAGTACCACCCATGTGACCTAGCCAATTTATCTCGTAGCTCTCTTGTCTACATGGTGTCCTTCACTTGGAACCACGCATGCGACCTAGCTACATATATCCCAGTAGCTCTCTTGTCTACATGGTGTACACATAGTATCACCCATGCGACCTAGCTACATCATAATGTCTTGTAGCTCTCTTGTACACATGATGTGCACTCAGACTATACATGTGACCTAGCTACATACCATTTGTATCATCCAATCTTTCCAAGGTTCAACCGGATTTCTCTCTTTTCCAACAATTTCACCAATCAAGTAATTATCCACAAACATATTTCCAATATTTTTATAAAATATCATAATACAAGTAATAGTGATGTATTACTTACATATAAACTTACATCTCATTTAATATCAACGCAATAACATTAAATTACACATTGTCTTATTAAAAATCATATGAACTTACAATTTCCCATAATATCCATAATCATAGAAGTCACATTTATGTATGATAATTCAATGCACTTCATGTACCATAGACATATTTTAAATCAATTCATAAACTTGGCACCATAATCATTTAATTTAACATAATTCAATTAATTCACTAAATTTAACTTTCAAATATAAATTCTGACATTATTGTTGTATTATTATCATACCAACTTACATACTTTCAACACCTCGGAGATCATAGTAAATATATCAATTTTACATTGAAACATGCATAAATTAATGCTTATTATACATATGAACTTACCTTGATATTAAAACGGCCATTTTACCAACTTTCCCAATTTTCAATTTTTCTCTCATTCTAGGTTCAAATCTCGTTTTCCGGGACCTAAAACATCATATTTTACTTATTTAATTAATGTACTATTCAAAACAGTCCTTAACTCAAACTTTGGAAAAATTACAATTTTGCCCCTAAACTTTTGCATATTTACACTTTTGCCCCTAGGCTCGGGAATTAAACTTCATCCCTTATTCTAATGTTTTATGACATGATGATCACTTTTCCCTTCTATGGCAACATCAAATTCTCACTCTAACATATACTTATGACTATTAGGTATTTTTACCGATACCCTTTTGCTCGTTTTCACTTAAAACCGAGTAGCACAAGTTGTCTAACATAACTTAAAACCTCATATTGTATCATTAAACACCAGAATACACAAATTTTACCTATGGGTATTTTTCCAAATATGAACCCTAGGTTGAATTATTGCTAGCATAAGCTAAATCAAGTTACCGGGACTCCAAAAACGCAAAGAACTTCAAAAACGGGGTTAGAACGGACTTACAATTGAGCTTGGGAAGCTTGAAAACCCTATACATGGAGTCTCCCTTGGTATACACGTCCATGGTGAAGAATATGAGCAAAATTGGCTTTTAATTTTGTATGTTAATTCATTTTACCCTAAATGACCAAAATACCCTTACTACTAAACTTTCCAAAATTCCATCCATGTCCAATTTTGTCCATAACTTAGAAATTGGTCAAATTTCTATTTAAGACCTCCTAATTAATATTTCAAATCAATTTCATACTAGAAACTTCTAGAATGCAAGTTTTGCAACTTATTCAATTTAGTCCCTAACTTCGAATTAAGCACTTTATGCATAGAATTTCTTCACGAAATTCTCACACAATCATGCAATCATATCATAGACCTCAAAATAATCATAAAATAGTTATTTATATCTTAGATTTTGTGGTCCCGAAACCTCTGTTCCAACTAGACCCAATTTTGGGCTATTACATTGTGCCAATTAGAAAGAAATTAATTGTGAATAAAGAGTATAAATTATTATGTTTCAATATCTCAATTTTCATATTTATCCACCTAACACTTAATCATTCAAAACTAACATCTAAATATGATTTTAGTCATTGTTTATTTATTTATTTATAATATGATTTATTCATTATTGAGAATGTTTTCTATTTACTTTGTAAGATATAACTGAGTTAAAAGTAATTAAAATTTTAAAAGCCAACTTTTTCCAATTAAAATTTTGAATAATTTTAGTTTTAAAGGAATCAAATTATGTCTGACTACATGTTGCATTTCTAATCAAATAAAGTATTGGGTTTTAAGAGAAGAGAGTAGTAGATTTATGTATATCAAAATAATTTATATACATTATTTTATTTTTTAATAATATAAAATATATTAATTTACACTAATTACCACAATTAAGAACATATCATTTTAGAAATTAGTTAAACTACTTATTTAATTCCATTACAATTTTATTATATTTTGATTATAACTTTATTCCATTTCAATAAATTAAATCTAGAGCAAAAATTTTTACATACCCTAGTATAGATCATTTCGCTACATCATTATTAATTGAAATTTGTCTCTTTTTTTCAAAATATGTATTTTTAAAAAATTATTTCAAAGGAGGTGTCATGGATTCTAGTATATATAAACTGAAAAGAAAACTTTCATAACTAAATATAGTTAGTAATATGCCAAATCATAGAAGCTGGGGATGATGTTTTTATATTAAGGGCAGTTAGATTGCCATGGTGGTAACAAAGTAACAAGTCCCATGCTGAGGAATCCTTTGCTGGGCTGCTAATAAGCCAATGCAGTTGACGCTCAACAAGCTCTTCTCCATTAAGCTGGCAACAGTATCCTTTAAGCTCACCTCCAATGGGGTAAATTTAATGCCTAGACTTTTCACTCTCTCCTGGGTTACCTGAAATGCTGGCATGGAAAGCTTCTCATCTGAGCATCTGCCATCACCAAAACATTCCACTATTCATCTGAGCATCTATGCATGTGTGATGTATAAATGAAACTTGTTAGGCTTACTTTTGAGGAAGATTGAGATGGGGGTAAAACTCCCGTAATATCTTCAAAATCTCACAAGAGTGTGTAGGTTTCCCAGCTACACAGTATCTTCCGCAAGCCAAAGGATTCTCGAATGCAAGTATATGCGCATTTGCCACATCTCTAACGTCCGCCAATCTACATGTTGCAGTACGAAACGTTTCAGCCCCTGCATCAAGTAAAGGGTATGTTAGATAGAAAGTGAGGATTTATACAGCTGCGGTGGTTGGAGGTTTACCTACCTACGAGCTTTGCAATTGGCTCCACACTAGTATTGAGAGTTGGCTGTAAAAGAGGTCCTAACACCGTGTCCGGGTTAATTGTTACCATGTCCATGCCCTACTCTTCTGATAACTTCCAAGCAGCCTTCTCTGCTAAAGTCTTTGAAAGCATATACCAAACCTGATAGAAACAAACAACATTCTAATAACAAGAATTAATTCAGAGTATATCCATTATCAACATACATAAAACATCCTTCACTTTCTCAAAGGTACAACTAATGGAGATAACAAGAAATCGAAACACCTTTAATTTTTGACAAACAACAGGATCCAAGAACGTTAAGTGTTCCCTTCACTGCAGGTTCAACCAGTTCAGCCTAGAAACAAAAGTGCCATAGTTCTTCAAATCATCAGCATTAACCTTAACCAGAAATCGCAGTCATTTAAAGAGAGAATAACCTGCGGATCCTTGGGGCCAAAATAACAAGGAGAAGCTGTATGGAAAACACCAATGCATCCTTCAACCGCAGAATCAAAAGATCCCTCTTCAAGTAGCTCCGCTTTGAACAAATGGAGCCTTTCATTTGCTCCATCAAGTGCAAGCAAGTGCTCTGTTTTCTTCCGATCGTCTAAGAATATAAATAAGCATGATATGATACAAGTTTAAGGGAAAGATATCCAAGTTATGAAAACATTTTAGGATTGAAAAGGAAAGAGAGAACGATGAAAACGGGATAGTAAAAGCAAAGAAAAAGAAGCACTGACATGGGTCACGAACAGTAGCGTTGACGGTGTAGCCATGTTGAAGTAAGAGGTTTACAAGCCAGTAAGCGATGTAACCCGATGCTCCTGTCACACAAACCAGTTTCTCTGCTTCGCTCATCTTTGTATCCTGCCCTCTTCATCTGCTTCTGCATGCACTGCTTTTTAAGTAAATTAATAATCACGTTAGTTACGTTTACATCGACTCCTCTTTCTGTGGTCCAATCAAAGAATACCCGGAAGCATTAAATATTCAAACCTAACGTAATTAGGTCATGAAAATGTTTAGCATTGTTATAATGAAAAAAACCACTTCGCGGAATGTTTTAGGAAAGTCACGTATTTAAATGTAATTATTTATAATTATATAAGGGTAATTAATATAATTGGTGAGTCTCATCAAATTAGGTATAATTAAAATTTTGATCATATTTTTCAATTCTTAAAAAGAAAGTAAAATTGAAATAATTATGCGATAATTATACTTAAATTTAATTTTAAAATATTATTTGTATAAGTGTTTAGTACGTGGCCAAAATTTTCTTATAATATAAATCCTAAAGAATTATAACATAAGAAAATATGATTTTATAAAATTATAATAAAAATATATATTATTTAAATCCTAAAAGATCTTTAGATATTATAATACATTTATTTATAAAATTTATGGCCAAAATTAAAAAATAATATACTTATTTATAAAAAAATGTTATAGTTCTTTTATCATAACTTATTTATAAAAATAATTTTCTAAAGTTATGACAAAAATTAGATTTTTATAACAAATTGTTATGAAAGTTATTAGACAATTTATAAAACTTTTTTATAAAGGTTATATATTAAAAATATATTATTTTTATTTAATTTACATATTTTAGAAAGAGATACAACTTAGCATAAGTTTTTCTCCAAAATATATTTATTTAATTTTTTATAATTAAAGCTACATACTATTTGGACTGTGAACCAAAATATTAAAAGGTCAATAATAATTATTGAAATACAAAAGATTTTTATGCATTATATCAAGAGGTATGATACTATTGAAAAGAATGGTGACAGACATAAGCACCATAAACAGCTCGCAAACTTTTTTATTTAAGGCATTCAAGGATTCGAAATGTGGTTGAGAAGATATTCGTTGTTCTAAAAATATATTTCTCATATTAATAACTGTTGGAAATTGTAGATTGCAAGTTCATTATTCATGAGCACTTATTCAAATTATAAAGTGATGATTTATTCATCTAATGGATACATTTGATTTTCGTGGGACATGTTTCTTGTAAGAAGTATGTCTAGCACGAAAGGCTGTGTCTCTTCAATAGTGTCCATTGAGTGCATATAAATAGATGGACTATAGTGCTCACAATTATCATTACGATCAATTCAATTTCAGAAATTAGAGTCAGAGTTAGTGAATTCCTCGATTTTGCTAATCAAAGGAAATAAAAAAGCTTCGTTGTATCCCGGTATGACCTTTGCCTTAACTCTCTAGCAACTTTGTGTGGGGGCAAATTGTTTTCTTTGGAAAGCATCACACGTGCCTCAAAGTCTACCGTTTTAATTTCATATCATCTCCAAATCTATCATCTCCACTGAAATTCTCCAACAATCAAAGAGAACAATTTTGAAGATGGCGATGGACACTACCACCACATTCAAAGCGATAAACCAAGAGTTTGTGAAACTTTACCGATTTGATGGCTCAAACTTCAATCGCTAGAAGGATAAGATGTTGGCCCTTCTTATCGTCTTGAATGTGGCGTACATTTTGGATCCAAACCTACAACCTGTGTAGGATCCTACTCCTAATGCAAACCCCGAGAAAAATTGAAAAAGTGGTCAAACTCAAGAAGAAGCGTGACGAAGACAATTTCACATGTCGTGAACACATCCTCAACACCTTGTTTGATTGATTGTATGATCTCTACATGTCGATGCAATTCCCAGTGGAAATATGAAAAGCTTTTGAAGAGAAATACAATACTTAGAGATAAGGAACGAATAAATTTTTAATGATGAAGTGTTTCAAATTCAAAATGCTCGATAGTATCCCAATCATGGATCAAGTCCATGAACTACAAGTCCTTGTAAGTAAGCTTCAGGCCTTGAAAGTTGTTATTCCAGAATTGTTACAAGTGGGGGTTATCATCTCGAAGTTGCCCTAGTCTTGGAACAATTATCAGAAGAAACTTCTGCATATGATAGAGAACTTTATTATGGAGAAAATATTTAGGCATTTGCATATTGAAGAGGAAACTTAAAAGCGTGATATGGTGTATCTTCCCCAAAGTTCTAAAGTGAACCATGTGAGTGAGTCTAAGAATTCTCAAAATAGTAAGCGAAAGGCCACATTCGAGACTAAGGGCATGTAAGACAAGAAGAAAAAATCTCGCATTTGCTATAACTGTAATAAGAAAAGCCACTATATTAAGAATTGTAAACTTCTCAAAAAGAAGCAATATGCCACAACTTCCAAAGCCAATATGGTGGAGGACATGACTTAGTGGCCATGGTTACGGAAAGGATCGGGAGTTTGTAGATTGTATAATTACTGAACTCAACATAGCCATGACCGATAAGTCCTATAATTGGTGGCTTGACTTTAAATCTACTGTCCATGTGTGTAACACCCTTTACCCGTACACGAGACTGGGATAAGGTACGAGGCATTACCAGACGAACATACAAACATCCAACAAAAATACGGGTTATAAAATTTCAATTCCATCATTTTGTCCCTTATATGGGCTTACGAGGCCCAGAGCATACATTTGGAGTGGTCCAGGACTGAACCGAGAACGTATGAAAAACTTAAAAAAAAAAATTTGTGCTCCGGCCTCACACGCCTGTGTAGAGGCACACCACACGCCCGTGTGCTTGGGACAAGCCCGTGCCCTAGCCCGTGTGGCATCTTGAAATTTATTTAATTCAGCTCAAGGTGCAGTGATTTCCACACAGCCTAGACACATGCCCCTGTCCTCGGCCCGTGTCCCACACACGGACTAGACACGTCCGTGTTGTCGCCCGTGTTAAAAAACCTGGACATTCTGTTTATGATGTCATCATTCATTTAGGGACACACGCTAAAGCACATGCCCATGTGATCTGCCCGTGTGTCTAACCCATGTAATTACTATAAAGCATACAACATGGAAAATTTGGGGTGCAGGGGACACACGGATGAACGACACGCCCGTGTAGGCTGTCCATGTGTCACACACGGTTTAGACACCTATTAATGTGTCTATTCATGTGGATCATTTGAAGGCTATCTTCCAAGCCATTGGTCACCCAAGAACCCTCATGTACTCTAACATGCTTAATATCCTACTATCTAGCATAGACCACAATCACATACAAAATTTGGCATGCAATCAAGAGATAATTATAAGAAAACACTCCAGTTAACTATATGGACCAATTCACTTGGCCATATACAAAATAATCATACCAATTAGGGAACCATTACTTTGGGCTAACCACATGACATGACACATATACAAAATAACAATCACCTATACATGCCATGACTCAAAATAATCAAATGTATTAAACCCAAAGTTTAGTTGATAGTGTGACCCGAGCTTCGACGCTCTCGATCCTTTGAGCTAGCTTGACGAATCTAAAATAAATAGAAAAGGGAGGAGTAAGCTACGAAGCTTAGTAAGTACACATACAAATAAAATAAATCTTAATTAAACCATATAATATTATTTACACCTTTGTCACTTTTTCATACCTTTCATCAAACATGTGATCTAAATTTTATTTATAAGCATAATACATAAAAACATATATTGCCATGGATGATTATAGTCGTAGAATTAGACAGATTAAACACATACCTTTGCCCCCTGTACACATATGCATTTTACTTAGTTTACGTTCGGACCTCGTATACATTACCCGTCGAACATTTGGAATAACGGATAGGATACTCGGATATAAACACACCGAAGTGCCATAATCATGACATAGCACGCCTCTCAACAGGGCTACATACGAGCACCCAGACCTAGCATGCATCACATTACCACGCCTCTCAACAAGGCTACATAAGCTCCCGTACCTAGCGTGTACCACATAATTACATTCCTCTCAACAGGGCTACACAAGCTCCCGGACCTAGGATGTATCATGTCATCAAACGAGCTTATACATACATAGCTATCCTAGTGACATGTCACTTGTATCCTTACCTATTCCTAAGTTCAAACGTGATTTTCGGACTTACATCTCTTTGTCGAACATTCTCAGAATGTTGGCCTTATAACATATGACCTTATCATATACAAATGCTAACATGGCAACACTTGTAACATAAGAATAAAACATCAAAACATATTATAGCAACAAGGTAACCAAATAATATATTAATTACCCATATGGTATTTAAACATTTAAAACATTAATTAAGGTATTTATTTGTACATGTACTTACCTCAGTACAAAATATTCGAAATAGTACCTATGTCTCGTACACTTTGTTCTTGCCTTTATCAAGACTCGGTTCTCGTCTTTCTTCATCTACCATAACAAATTTAGCTCATTAACTTCATATATTACTCAAACTGACCCTAAATTCATGCTTTGATAAAATTACCCTTTTTACCCCTAAACTTTCACTTATTCACAAATTAGTCCTTAGGCTCGTATGAAGAAATGCAAGTGATTTTTCTGTTACCCAAGCCTAGCCGAATACCTCTTGTACTTAAAGCGGCCCATACTTTCCTTCTTTTCACACTTTTCTACCCATTTTCATAACTTTTACAAATAAGTCCTTTTTAGGGTTTTCATGCAAAATCTCTTAACAAAAGTTGTTCTCCATACCTTAAACTATCATATTCTTCCATAATCCACCAAAATACATCTAACTCATGCATGAGTAATTTTATAAAAATAAACCCTAGCATGGAATATGGGTAGAAATGAAAAGAGCAAGTTGCAAGGATGTCAAAAATACAAAGAACATTAAAAACGGGGCTAAGATTGACTTATTATCAAGCTTGAAAGTTGAAGAAACCCTAACTATGGTACCTTTGAATTTTCGGCAGCAATTTGAGAAAGATGAGTAGATTTTTAGCTCTTTTTCCCGTTTTAATTCATTTAATATCCAAATGACCAAAATGCCATTACTCACTAAACTTACAAAAATTTCCATAGATGTCCATATTTGTCCAAAAATTTAGAAATTGGGCAAATTGCTCTTTGGGACCTTCTAATTCTTATTTCAAAACAATTTCTCACAAATTGCACCTAAAACCCAAGTTTTGCATCTTATTCAATTTAGTTCTTATTTTGTAATTGGACACTTTATTCTTAAAATTTCCTCATGAAACTTTACCACATGCATAATCTTATATTCTAAATGTCATAATGATCAAAATCTAAATATTTTAATGTTGGATTTATGGTCTCAAAACCATTATTCCAACTAGACCATATTTTAGGATGTTACAATTCTCCCCCTTAAAGGACTTTCGTCCTCGAAAGTCTTACCTGGAAACAAATTCAGATATTGACTTCTCATAGACTCCTTGGGTTCCCAAGTGGCCTCTTCGACTCCATGTCGATGCCAAAGTACTTTCACAAAAGCCACACTTTTATTCCTCAATTGCTTAATTTCTCTTCCCAAAATCTTAACCGGTTCTTCACCATAAGTCATAGCCGATTAGATTTCAACCTCAGTTGGAGTAATCACATGCGAGGGGTTTTGTAACACCCTGAATTTAGGCCTTGAGCATGGGAGTGGTTGAAGGCAGCTTATAATATTCTGTTGTGCGTGAAAATTTCGTTAATGAAGGCTTGTTTTAGTGGTTAAGTGTGCTGAGAAGTGTTGGAGAAGTCCTGGGTTCAAACCTGGACTCTAGCAAAAATTTTGGTTTAAGGTGAATCAACCATGGGTGTAGTAGGTAGGCCTTAAGAATATTGTTGGAGAAATTGTGACACAAAAAGCCTTGTGGCTTAGTGGCAAGTAGCGTGTGGAGCATTTAAGGGGAGGCATGGGTTTGAATCCCATCGCAAGCAAAGAGCATTTATTTTGCTAACAGAGGGCGGCAAGAGTTGGTGTTGAATTTAAACTCTAATGATGGAGGGATCCCACATCGGGAAGCTAACATAAGAGTGGATGTGAAGCTGGCTTTAAATATAGAGAACCATGAGGAGAGTAAAGGTACCTTCTTGGTTGATCCCTTTCGCTTTATGGCGTGCTCGTTTGGGTTGATCTCACTACTCTAGCTGTAGGATGGCTACTTCAGGCCACGATGGGCCGATAGGGGCCATGTGGGCCCAATGGGCCTACAGGCCCAATTGGATAAGTTGTTTGATTGTGTAGTAAATATTGGACTAGGCTAGGTGAATCTCATATCTATGGCTAGATTTGGGCTAAAAGGGCCACACGAGCGTGTGGGCCATTTGGCTCGAGAATAGACTTTAGGGCCATTCATATTGTTATCCCTGTTTAGAATACTTTAGTTTACCAAATTACCAAAATACCCCTACTTTGTAAAATTACTAAAATACCCTTGGTTTATAAAATCACCAAAATACCCCTGGTTTGTAAAATCACTAAAATACCCTTGGTTTATAAAATCACCAAAATACCCCTGGTTTGTAAAATTACCAAAATACCCTTGGTTTACAAAATTACCAAAATACCCTTAGTTTGTAAAATTACTAAAATACCCTTGGTTTACAAAATTACCAAAATACCCCTAGTTTGTAAAATTACTAAAATACCCTTGGTTTATAAAATTATCAAAATACCCCTAGTTTGTAAAATTACCAAAATACCACTGGTTTGTAAAATTATCAAAATACCTCTAGTTTGTAAAATTACCAAAATACCCCTGATTTGTGAAATTACTGAAATACCCTCGACCTGTAAAATTATTGAAATACCCTCGACTTGTAAAATTACCAAAGTACCCTTGATTTACAGAATTACCATTTTACCCTCGATTTACAAAATTACCAAAATACCCTTGTAGGGTAGAAATGTCGAAATACCCTTGTAGGGTAGAAATGCCGAAATACCCCTGTAGGGTAGAATTATCGAAATACCCCTGTAGGGTAGAATTACCGAAATACCCCTGTAAGGTAGAATTATCGCAATACCCCTGTAGGGTAGAATTACCGAAATACCCCTATAGGGTAGAATTACTAAAATACCCCTGTAGGGTGGAATTACCGAGATACCTTGTGGGGTAAAATTACCATTTTTCCCCTAAGGTGTTAAATGACTGTTTTGCCCTTGTGGCCAAGTGACTAACTTGGACTGTGTGGTTGACGAATTTGATTGTGAATATATGTTGGTATATGAATGACTTGACTGTGATTGTTTGATTCAAATATGGGCATGACATTCTGCATACATGACATGTTGCATGGGTTGGGATTTTGTATGGAGGAAGATCTGATCTGTTAGGATCGCATGGTTGCTTGACGACTGTGGATCCACCGAAGGCTTAAGAGCCGTATATTCGTACTGATTTGATAAGGTCACACGGGTCGCCCAAGACGATTGTGGACCGATCAATGGTTGAGTGCCGATCATATTTACCCAAGGCTGTGTGCCGACTATATTACCGTTGCTGATGGCTATGTGCCTAACATGAAATAGCTACCGATGGCTTAAAACCTTCTGATTATGGCTTTGTGTCAACCTACATAAGGCTCTGTGCCATCCTGATTATGGCTGTGTGCCAAACGTATTTGTCTAAGGCTATGTGCCAATATATGGTTATTGACGGCTCTGTGTCGATCATATTTACCTAGGGCTGTGTGCCGGTTATGTTACTCTAGTTGATGGCTATGTTCCTAACATAATGCAGTTATCGATGGCTTTGTGCCACGATTTCGCTAAGTGGCTTTGCCACATTATCATTTCGTGGCTATGCCACAAATATCTGTTCTGGTGGCTCTGCCACAATATCTGTATCTGGTGACTCTATCACAATATTTGATAACTGAGCAGCAATGCTGCAACTGTGGAGTGTAGGGCTGGGTGGGTTGAGCTATTCCTACATAGAGTGTAGGGTGAATGCGGTGGAGTGTAGCGGTTGGTTATAGGTTTGGATTGGGTTAGGATTGCATTCACATTCGATTTTTTACATTACACGATCTCGATTCGATTTTGATTTTGTTACACGATCTCGATTTTGATTCTATCACCTAATTACGATTCGATTCGATTCTAGTTCTGATAATGTTTGTTATTCTGTAATGGGTTAAAGCCCATCTAGTACTGCCTGTTAAAATGGGCTAAGGCCTAATTGATACTGAAACTGTAGGTAGGGCTGGGGCCAACTTTTAATTCTTTTATATGACTGACTGTTCCTTTTATATAGTAGGGGATTTCACACTGAGTTTTCGTAAACTCACCCCGTTTATTAACCTTTCAGGTAATTTCCAGCCTTAGACAGATCGGGGCTGCGAAGGGCTCGGAGGAAGCCACACGCACTGTTTATGTTATAGTTTTGATTATTTCTTTTATATGTTTTTATGTAGGTTGTAGTAAAGCAGTTGTAATTTTCTGGATTTCAAATTTGGAATTTTATTTATTGTTCTTATAATTGCTAGTATTAGAACACGGTTTTCCAAAGCAACTACTGTTGTTCAAAACATCACGTAACCGCAATTGTTTTTAAATTAAGCTTCCATAATCGCCGAGATTTTTTACAAAGTTGTTAAGAATGTTATTCAGCTGAGGTTTTCTAACAATGTTTAAAAAGGGTACAAGTTTTTAATTATTAAGAAGGGTTTTTAATGGAAACATGGTTTCTGAAAAACACTTCAATGTGACGCACCAGATTCGAGCCAAACTTCCAGGCGGGGTTTGGGGTGTTACAGGTTTGATCGATATCGACGTAACATGGACACATAGAATACGTCGTGAATTCTTTCCAACTCTGATGGAAAAGCTAAGTGATAGGCAACCGACCCAATTCTCTAGGTGATCTCGTAAGGTCCAATAAAACGAGGGCTTAACTTGCCTTTCTTACCAAATTTTAGAACCTTTTTCCATGGCAAGACTTTCAAAAATACCTTGTCACCCACTTGATAATCGATCTCTTTCCTTTTTAAATTCGCATAAGATTTTTGTCTATCCGATGCCGCTTTTAAACAATCTCGAATCACTTTAACCTTATCCTCGGTTTCTTTAATCAAATCAACTTCATAAATCTTGCTTTTCTTGAGCTCTGTCCAATACAAGGGAATTCGGCATCTTTGTCCATACAAGGCTTCGTAAGGAGCCATCTTCAAACTAGACTGATAGTTGTTGTTGTAAGCGAACTTAACCAAAGACAAATAAGCTTCCCAATTTCCTCTAAACTCAAGAACACAGCATCAAAGCATATCCTCAAGTGCCTGAATTATTCTCTCAGATTTTCCATCGGTCTGCGGGTGGAAAGCAGTACTAAAATTCAGTTTTGTACCCAAAGTCGCTTGTAACTTTTTCCAAAATCGAGATGTGAACCTCGAGTCTCTATCCGAAATGATCGACAAAGGTAACAATCTCTGAAATGTACAAATTAGCTAACTTGCCAAGAGAAAAGTCAGTGTGTACTAGTACAAAATGAGCCGGCTTGTCAATCTGTCAACTATTACCCAAATAGAGTCCTTTTTCTTCGGAGTCACTGGTAATCCGATTACAAAATCCATTGTAACTCGATCCCATTTTCACTCTGGGATCATAATGGGCTGAAGTAATCTAGAAGGCACTTGATGTTCAGCTTTGACTTGTTGACAAATCAGACATCCTGATACAAATTCGGATATGTCTCTTTTCATGTCTTCCACCAATAAATTTCCTTCAAGTCGTTGTATATCTTTGTACTTCCCGGGTGAATAGACATACTACTATCATGTGCTTCTTGCAAAATATTTCGAATCAGCCCGGCGTCTCTAGGAACACAGATTCTACCCTTGAATCCCAAACATCCATCGGAGTCGACTTGAAAATCAGATTCACTGGAGGATTTGCACTAAATTTTCTTAGCTTGTAATTCTTTATCAACTTTCTGAGTCTCGTAAATCTGATGAAGAAGAGTTTCCCTAGCTCTCAATTCGGCCAAAACAGAACCATCATCACATAAAATCATCTGAGTGTTCATAGCCCTCAAAGCGAACAAAGACTTTCTGCTCAAAGCATCGGCAACCACATTCGCCTTTCCCAGATGGTAATCAATCACAAGTTCATAGTCTTTCAACAATTCTAGCCATCTCCGTTGTCTTAAATTCAAGTCCTTTTAAGTCATCAAATACTTAAGACTTTTATGGTCGGTGTAGACATGGCATTTCTCACCGAATAAGTAATGACGCCAAATTTTCAAAGCGAACACAATCGCGACTAATTCTAGATCATGTGTCGGATAATTTTTCTCGTGAGGCTTTAACTATCTAAAAGCATAGGCCACAACTTTACCTTCTTGCATAAGCACACAGCTCAGTCCATTCAAAGACACATCACTGAAAATTGTAAATTCCTTCCCTGATTCAGGTTGTACTAGCACTGGTGTCTCCGTCAGTAACATTTTCAACTTGTCAAAACTTTGTTGACACCTTTTCGTCCACTCGAACTTGACATCTTTTTGCAGTAGTCTCGTCATAGGGGTGGCTATCATAGAAAATCCCTTTACGAACCTTCGATAGTAACCGGCTAATCCTAAAAAGCTCCTAACTTCGGTTATATTCTTTGGAGGCTTTCATTTAACAATGGCAGAAATCTTACTGGGATCAACTCAAATACCATCGTCTGAAACGATGTAGCCTAGGAATCCAACTTCCCGAAGCTAAAACTCACTCTTATTGAACTTAGCATATAATTGCTTATCCCTCAAAATCTGTAGAACGATATTCAATTGTACGACGTGCTCTGCCTCATCTCCCGAGTAGATTAAAATATCATCAATAAATACTACGACAAATTTATCCAAATAGGGCCGAAAAATTCTATTCATTAAATCCATAAATACGGCTGGAGCATTTGTTAATCCAAACAACATAACTAGAAATTCATAGTAATCGTATCTAGTCCTAAAAGTAGTCTTAGGCACATCCGCTTCCTTAACTCGAAGTTGATAATAGTCGGACCTCAGATCAATCTTGGAAAACATGTTGCCCCTTTTAACTAATAAAAAAATCGTCAATTCTTGGGAGTGGATACTTGTTCTCGATCGTTACCTTATTTAATTGTTGGTAATCGATACATAATCTCATGGAACCATCCTTCTTCTTCACAAACAACAGGGGAGCACCCCATGGTGAAAAGCTTGGTCTTACAAATCCCTTGTTAGCTAGTTCTTGTAGTTGAGACTTTAACTCTTTCAGTTCCGTTGGAGCCATTCTATATGGAGCAACCGAAATACGTGCAGTCCCTAGCATCAACTCAATGCCGAATTCAACCTCTCTAACCGGGGGCAAACTGGAAATTCCTCTGGAAATACATCTGCAAAATCACGGACTATAGGTTCTAATTCAACCTTCAACTCAGATTCCATTGAATTCATCACATAAGCCAAATAAGCTTCATACCCCTTTCTTAAACATTTCTGGGTATCTATTAAAGAATTTACAATCGGTGACCCACTAGACTCATCGGATTCTACCCGAAGGATCTCACCGCTTCCATGTCTTATTTCAATAACTTTCCGTCTACAGTCCACTATAGCACCATGAAGTGTCAACCAGTCCATACCCATAATAATACCAAATTCGTCAAACGGCAATAACATCAAATCAGCTAGAAAGCAAAGACCTCTAACCATCAAAGGACATTTCTTGCATATCTTATTTACTAAGACATGCTTGCCTAATAGATTTGATACTCTAATCACAAATTCTGTAGACTCCACAAGTAAATTCATGCTAGATGCCAATGTCATGCATATATACGAATGGGTAGAGCATGGATCTATTAAAGCAATAACATCTAGGTCATAGAAAGAAAATGTACCAGTGATCACATCTGCCGAAAATGCTTCCTCTCGAGCACGTATAGCATAGGCTCTAGTTGGGGTCCTAGCCTCAGATTACACAACAGTCTCTCGAGTCGTATTCTTGCTGCTAGCTCCACTATCGGTATTCTTCGAGGGCCTCCTTCTAGGAGCCAAACCACTCTGTCTCTCGGTTTGAAGTTTCTCGCCCAGCTCGGGGCAATCCCTAACGAAATGATCCGTAGAACCACATCCAAAAAATGTCCCCTCATTTCTCCTACACGGACCCGGGTGACGTTTCCCGCATTGTTGGCACTCAAATTGATGAGGCTTAGTATCATCTACACTAGCCATAGATGTAGCTTGAGTCTTAAAACTCGAGCTTTACTTCTTATAGTTTCTGTAGGAGCGTCCTGTCGATGCAAAAGAACTAGGAGGTACATCTCTTGATTTTTTAGATTGTATCGGAGCCAATCTACTCATTATTCTCTTTCTAACATCTCTAGCCTCTAACTCTACTTTTTTCTTTTCTTTCGTTAGTTCTTCAGCCTTACATGCCTGTTCGACAAGTACAACGAATTCTTTAAGTTCAAGGATGCCTACTAATACCTTAATGTCCTCATTGAATCTATCTTCGAACCTGCGGCACATCTTGGCCTCAGTGGGCACACACTCTCGAGCATACTTACTTAATCGAACAAATTCTTGCTTGTATTCTATCACTGGCATGCATCCTTGCTTAAGCTCGAGGAATTCCTTTCGTTTCTGATCAATAAACCTTTTGCTGATATACTTCTTTCAAAATTCCTCCTAAAAGAACTCCCAAGTGACAGCCTCCTTAGGCATTACCGAGATCAAAGTCTTCCACCAATGATAAGCATCGTCTCTCAGTAGAGAAATGGCACACTTAAGGTACTCCTCGGGCGTGCAAGATAGCTCTTCAAATACTCAGATCGAATTCTCAAGCCAAAACTCGGCTCTCTCAGCATTGTCATCGGTATTTGCTCTAAATTTTTCGGCCCCTTATTTTCTAATCTTATCTACGGGGGTCCTAGCAAATCTCATGAAGTCCATGTTTCGAGGCATCATAGGCACAGGTTGGTTCAAAGGGGGTGGAGGAGGTGGGGCTTGAGCATTAGGGTTCGCTCTCATAAACTCGGTGTACCAGTTATTCATCATTTGGAGGAAAGCCTCCCTAGCCTCCTCCTCTTGGCTAACAGTATTGGGTCTATCCCCCTCTAGCACTGTCCCTTAAGTGGGGGCTGGTGCATTACTCTCAACATCGTCGACCACAACTCGATCAGGATCCATACTATATGAAAAATATAATTTATATTGTCAAGAGTTGTCACACTATCACAAATGTATTCATGGCATGTATAGTTATACTCAAACACATGCTACATAGTCTAGGAACCGACTAAACCGTAGCTCTGATACCAATAAATATAACATCCCTTACCTGTACCCGAGACCGGGATAAGGTACTAGGCATTACCGGACGAACATACAAACATCCAACAAAAATACGGGTTATAAAATTTCAATTCCATCATTTTGTCCCTTATATGGGCTTACAAGGCCCGAAGCATACATTTGGAATGGTCTGGGACTGAACCGAGAACGTATGAAAAGCTTGAGAAATTTTTTTGTGCTCTGCCCTCACATACCCGTGTAGAGGCACACCACACACCCGTGTGCTTGGGACAAGCCCGTGCCCTTAGCCCGTGTGGGATCTTGAAATTTATTTAATTCAGTTCAAGGTGCAATGGTTTCCACACGGCCTAGACACATGCCCTTGTCCTCGGCCCATGCCCCTCACACGGCCTAGACACGCTCGTGTTATCGCCCATGTTTAAAAACCTGGACATTCTATTTATGATGTCATCATTCATTTAGGGACACACGGCTAAAGCACACACCCGTGTGATCTGCCCGTGTGTCACACACGGATGAGACACACGACCGTGTCTCTAATCTATGTAATTACTACAAAATCACGCAACATGGAACATTTAGGGGTGCAGGGGATACTCGGCTGAACGACATGCCAGTGTGGGCTGTCCGTGTGTCACACACGGTTTAGACACCTATTCATGTGTCTATTCATGTGTGTAATACCCCTTACCCGAGACTATCGCTAGAGTCGAGCACGAGGTGTTACCTGACTTAACTTACTAATTCGAGGCATAAAATTTTCTTTTAAAATTAATTTATTTACATTCATTCAATATGTCCCTAAAAAGGGCCCTCAAGACCCTAAAACATGCAATTGAAACGGTTCAGGACCAAACTGGGAACATTAAAAATTTTCTGAATACTTAGACAAATCAAAACAATTTATTTATTGGTATCAGGGAAAAGGTTTAATCGGTTCTTAGAATATTCAGTATGAGTAAGAGTCTAGCTGTACATGCCATATTGAACTATGGTAGTGTGACGACTCCCGACCTAGATATAAAATGTTTTGTCAGACAGATGCGCACTCCAACCGAGCTAAGTTTGATAGTACAAACAGTATGTTTATGATGAGTTGAGGCTCATAAAATGTAAGAATAATGGTTCATGTTGTTTATGTGATAATGAATAAATTGTGAATAAGAATTGTTTGGGAAATATGAAAGATGAGATAAGATGAAAGGAAAGTTTATATTGAGATAAGTGTTCATGTTAAATTGGCATTTGTATGATGCTATATGTATAACTAGAGAAGTTAAGTGAATGCTATGAGTAATTTTACTCGAGATTTATGAATGCATGTATAAGTGCACTAATTTGCATAAGATGATCATGAAGTCATTGTATTATGAACGTGCATGTTAAGTTGCTTGAAGCAAATTGTATAATTGATAATATTTTAATATGATGAGTGTTAAGTTATATGCATGAGTATGTAAGAGGTAAGTCAGAGGTGTTACAACCTCACTCCCCTTATCAGTAGGGTAATTCAGAATGAGATTTCATGAAATTCAGATTGAATAGGCTAAAGTGGAAAACTAAAGAGTTCAAGTGATTTATTGACGATGTAATCGAGTCGAGAATGATTTAGAAAATGAAAACATTGCTTGTAAAGGATGCGAGTTAATAATAAAATCATCCGGATAATCGAAATATCACAAGAAAAGAAAGGTCGCTCATTAATGCACTCATTAAAGTATGATGTGTAAGGTATATGGTTGCTAGATTTTCTTCCGAATAAATTCCAACTGTGAATAGGATAATGTGAATTCATTAATGACAGAATTAGACAGAGGAATAATAATTGAGCCATATTAATAGTTGAATGTAGAGTTTATAGTTGAGAAATTATAGAAAAATCTTTTTCAACTATTATATGTGTACATTTACTTTCAGAGATATATATAAATATATGCAAGATCATAGATGCAATTCCTGCAGTATGAGAATGCTAGTTAAATTTGCAGACAGATGAAAGCATTATAGTTTGTTTGAGCTGTATTGATATTGCTCTATCTATTCTAGTTTTCTACTTCAGCGTGCAGATGGAAGGTTGACAGTAAGATCTGTATGATGTTAGTGATCTATATTGTTAACTATTACTTAATGAAAGTAAAGGAAAATTTCTGTCATAGTTGTTCCCAGTGCTTGTGAGTATTATCCTTTCCTTTTGGAAATTTTCTAAGATGCTATTGAAACCTTAACTGTTCTACATGAGATGTGGTTACCAGGAATTTTGTGTATCTCTATGTTCTGAGATTTTATTATCTCGGTTTTATTAATAAATTACTGTTCAAAGTATCAGCCATGAGATATTAGCAGAAAAAGCTCTATTGATGAAAATGGTTTCTTCTTATTATGAGTATGTTTATGATGATTACGAGTTCGGGCCTGATAATGAAAGTACAGAGGTATGGTTATCAAAGGTATAAAGATTTTGCTCTTGCACTGGTTGTTATTGAAATTTGTGTTTAAATCTCTCAGATGATCAGGATGTTTTATTTTCACTTGGGACATTATTTACTAAAGTAATTGAGAAGTCAGTCTTATTATGGCATTATGATTTTTAAGTAGTATGAGTATTGTGGCCTCAGTGTAGTTCAGTTCAGAAATGTGTATTGATTTTCATTTTTCACATAATCTTGATATATATATCAATGAGTTAAAAACCGAATGCTATGTTCTTTCGAGTTATGCAATAATAATGATTTGTGATTAGCTCTTTGAAGAAATCACGACAGAATGTATGTTTGAGATATCATGACAGCATAGAGAAGAACAGTTTTTGAAAAGTTATTGTCTTTTAGTTGAGACTGATTCAGTTGAGCAGTTGATTGAGTTATACGTATGTTTGAATTATTCATGGCTTCAGAGGTAAATGCTAATTTTTCATGTATAATAGATAAATGACCCGAGTAAATAGTACATATTCTAGAGGTTATGGTGCAAAGTTGTATACGCATATCAAAATGGTTACATCAGAGGTATATTTTTGCAAATCCAAGTTGTTTGATTGTTAAATTTCTCATTTTATGAAGTTTAGTTTGGCTTGAATTCATACTAATAAAGTATAAACAGTTGAAGATATTGACAATTGAAGTATCCATTATGATCCAGCTTGGTTTGAATAAAGAGTTTATGGTTTCTAGAAATGTGTTAATGAAAAATCAAGAGATTTTGCAACAGTTATGATGCCTAGCACAGTGATAATTATTTGATTATTTGAGAACTACAGAGATGGAAGATAACTTGATTTAGTTATACTAGTAAGAGTGTGAAATGTTATGTACCAGACTTTGAATCTGATACCCAAACTTTTAGAGAGTTAAAGTTGATTTTCAAGCATCTCAGAAGCTATTACAATTAGTATTTGTAATGCCCCCTTACCTAAGACCGTCGCCGGAGTCGAGCATGAGACATTACTAAACTTATTTTAGCATTTAAACAAGTTCAAAAAATTTTCATAGTAAACTATCCATCTGCGTGACAGTTGTAAAAAAAAATCATATCTCGAGTTACAAAACTCAAAATCCAATTCTGTAAATTTTTCCTGAAACTAGACTTATATATATACTTACTAATTTTTTTTTCTAGAATTTTTGGTAGGGCCAATTAGTACAGCTTATTAGTTAAAATCTCCCTTGTTTTAGGGTTTGGCTACTTTGAACCCTGTGCACTACGAATCAAATTTCTTCCTGTACAGAGATCCAACGACTATGCCGTTTGTTTCACATAAAAATAAACTCAATAAGGAATCCATAAAAATAAAGTGTGAGTTATAATTATTTTTACACAATTTATGGTGAATTTCTAAAGATAGAACAGGGGATTCAGAAATTTCTCTGACCCTATTTCACCAAAACATAAATATTTCATAAAATACAACTCTTTTACCTATTTTGTTTCTTTCACATGAATAGTTTCATTAAGCTTCAATTCCATATTTTATTCATCATCTAATTATATCTCTACTATTTTTAGTGATTTTTCAAACTCACATCACTACTGCTGTGTGATTCTATTTTATAGCCAATTTCACCATTTTATGGATTTCCATAGATTAGTTAGCACATAAAGCATACGTGTTATCAAATATAATCTCGATTAGCCACTCCAATAGCTAATCATTCTCAAACATTTCCATGCCATCCACGAGCTATATCATAAGATTATATACACAAAAGGATTATAATGCTATACATGCCATATTCCCAAAATATGCAAGCCACCATATTGAGATGGTCCGTTGATAGTGTGAGCCTGCCTCTGACCGTTCTGATCTCCAAACTAGCTTGTCAAAACTACAAGGAATGGAAGGGAGGGAGTAAGCATAAATGCTTAGTAAGTTCACATGCAAATAACAAATAACTTAACAAAGCAATTATACCAACCAACATTAACATAATATCACCAAAACATATATCACATTTCTATTCATCATTCATCGTCTTACTACATTATTGTTGTCGTATCAAGTCTCAACCCGAGGGTTAAGTACATACCTGTCCAAAGTGCCCATTCCACAACACTTACCAATACGTCACTTGCATCTTGAGTATTCTTCCATTTCACTAGAATTTTACCCGTTGAACACATCGGAATATAACTCGGATACATGGAAAATTTGTACATAAGTGCCACATATGTAGCCAAGCTACCATGTAACCCGCCCATAAGCGAACTTGGACTCAACTCAACAAGCTCGGACATTCGCATCCATAAGTGAGCTCGGACTCGACTCAACGAGCTCGGCTGTCCAAATATCCTAATCTATTCCTAAGGTTCAACTGGACTTTCCTCATTCGTACTCCTTTACAATTCTCCTTGGAATACCAATGACGATACTTCGGTAGTCTTTCACATTTTTCACATAATTAATAAATTTTTTTGCATGTTGTCCAACAATGACCACAAAGCATAGAATTGCATGATAACAATCATAATATCGTATAAATAGCATTAAATGATTTAAAATAACGGTTATATTACAATATTTACATATGAACTTACCTCGATACAAAATGAGAATAGTCGAGCCTATTCCTCGTAAACTTTGTTTTTCCCCCGATCTCAACTCGAATCTCTTTTCTCCTGATCTATAATACCAAATTAATTTATTTAATATACACATTCATCAAAACAGCCCCTAATACGAAATTTTGCAAAATTACCATTTTGCCCCTAAACTTTACATATTTACACTTTTTCCCCAAGGCTCGTAAATTAAACCTCATCGTATTTTTCTATGTTTTATGACATGTTGATCATTTTTCCCTTCTATAGCAACATCAAATTCACACTCTACCATGTACTTATGAATATTAGGTATTTTTACCGATTATGTCATTTTACTCGTTTTTACGAAAAATCACTTAGCAAAAGTTGTTTAACACAATCTCAAACTTCATATTCTACCATAAAACATCAAAATTCATACTTCATATTCTACCATAAAACATCAAAATTCATACATATCATCCATGGGTAAAATTTTAAATATAAACCCTAGCTCAAAATATTGGTAGAAATAGGTAAACCGAGCTACGAGGATTTCAAAAATGTAAAGAACATTAAAAACGGGCATAGAAATCACTTAAAATCAAGGCTTAAAAGTGTTGAAACCCTAGCAATGGTGGAGAGAAAAATTTGGCAGCAACTTATGGAGACGATGATCATTTTTGTGTTATTTTTCCCATTTTATTTCATTTAATATCCAAATGACCAAAATGCCCTTCCATACTAAACTTTCAAAAATTCCATCCATGTCCAATTTTTGTCCATAAACTTATAAATTGGTCAAATTGCTATCAAGACCTCCTAATTAATATTTCAAAGCAATTTCATACTAGAAACTTCTAAAATGCAAGTTTTGTAACTTATTCAATTTAGTCCTTAACTTCAAATTAAGCACTTTCTGCATAGAATTTCTTCACGAATCATGCAATCATATCATAGACCTCAAAATAATCATAAAATAATTATTTTTATCTCAAATTTGTGGTCCGAAAATCACTATTTCGATTAGGCCCTAATTCGGGATATCACAACTCTCCCCCCTTTAGGAATTTTTGTCCCCAAAAATCTTACCGAAAAAGTGGTCCTCATTTAGATTCCTCAATTTCATATTCGGTGCCGAAGAACTTTCACTCAGGTGGTGCCTCCAATATATCTCTTTAATTTCTCATATATTCTGAAAGCCTACGGACTCATCTCTAAATTGTTCTTAAATTTTCAACCCTTCTTAGTTTCTAGATCTCAATTTGGTTAATGGAGACTAGAATTCAAAGAAATCCAACAATCAAAGGGACCTGCACCCTTCAAAAATAATCATACAGATTTTCATCATGGATAAATCACAATCTAATAACATCTGAATCAAATTACAGTACACGTCATTTCTCTCTGAATGAATAGGAAAATTTTCATTGTAAGCTTCATACAATTCTTTCTGTATAAGCCTCGGAATAATAATACTATGAATTAGATCCAATCTAAAATTCAACATCAGAAGTCGATCCTCACTGTACTCTTTTAGTTTACTACTCACTATCATATTTTCCTCTTTCCGCTACGAAAATAATTCTGATATAGCCTCAAAAATAATCCTTCTCATTCTCATCCTAATATCAATACTGGCAAAGATAATTCTGGCAGATCCTGATGCTCGTCTTTAACCCCATCAATAACTCAAATTTTCTGTGATATCAAATGCTCCAAACTATCACATTACCTTATTTTCATGAAACATATCACCATTCATACAACAGTGCATTACTGAAAATTAGGAAATCTTTACTCAATCCAGACTAGTCCAGTTCAGACATTTTGGTTAGCAATATTCTCATCTGTCCAAACCTTGCTAACATCTAATAAACTTTCTAGCTTTCGTAAGATGAAAACTTTATCATTCTTAGTAGCTTTAACTCATATCAAAATTTTTTAAGAGATATACACTTCTCATTCAGACTATTTGCCTTTTACTCGTAAAGAAATGAAATTCTATTATCAGACTTGGGAAAAATGATCTTGACATAATTGTCATATGAAATCTTTCAAATAAGTAATTCACACAGATTAAACACCCAAGCCGATCTAAACACCGTTGAATGACATTTCAAGTAATCCTTTCTTCTAGTTACTAAACAATTCATCATGCAACCCTTTAGTATTCATTTCTTACGCTAATCATGTAATATCCTGAATTAGGGCTTAATCGGAATACTGGTTTCGTGACCACAAATCCGAGATAGAAATAATTATTTTATAATTATTTTGATGATTATGATATGATTTCATGATTGTGTGAAAATTTCGTGATGAAATTCTATGCCTAAAGTGCTTAAATTGAAAGTAGGGACTAAATCGAATAAGTTGCAAAACTTGCATTCTAGAAGTTTTTAGTATGAAATTGTTTTGGAATATTAAGAGGAGGTCTTAAATAGCAATTTGACCAATTTTAAGTTCATGGAAAAAATTAGGACATGGAAGGAATTTTTGGAAAGTTTAGTAGTAAGGGTATTTTGGTCATTTAGTTATTAAAATGAATTAAAAACAAAATTAAAAGCCAATTTTTGTCAATCTTCTTCATTAGGCCGAAATTTCAAGGGTTCTCCATAGCTAGGGTTTGTTTCAAGCTTCCAAGCTCCATAGTAAGTGATTCCAAGCCCGCTTTTAATGTTCTTTACGTTTTAGAATCCGTAGCTCGATTAAGCTTATGTTAGCAATAATTCAACCTAGGGTTTATATTTGGAAAAATACCCATAGGTGAAATTTGTGTATTTTGGTGTTTTATGATATAATATGATGTTTTAAATTATGTTAGACAACTTTTGCTACTCGGTTTTGAGTGAAAACGAGTAAAAGGGCTTAATCGGCAAAAATACCTAATAGTCACAAGTATATGTTAGAGAGAGAATTTGATGTTGCCATAGAAGGGAAAAGTGATCAGCATGTTATAACACATAAGAATAAGGAATAAAGTTTAATTCCTGAGCCTAGGGGCAAAAGTGTAATTATGCAAAAGTTTAGGGGCAAAAGTGTAATTTTTCCAAAGTTTGTATTAAATGCTGTTTTGATGAATGTATGTATTAAATAAGATTAATTTGGCATTATAGATCAAGAGAAGCGAGATTCAAGTCGCGATCGAGGAAAAGAAAAGATTGTGGACTAAATTGCAAAATCTTTATATTTTGGTACCAAGGTAAGTTCATGTGTAAATAATGTAGCATAATTGTTATTTTTAAGTTATTGATGTTAATTATATGATACGCTGATTTTTAATCGTGAAATATTATGCTTTGTGGTTAATGTTGAGTAATATGCAAATTATGTTTACTACTTGATAAATATGAATTGCTACCAAGTATCGGTTCCGATATTCCATGGAAGACGACAAATATGAGATCGAGGGAAAAAGCCCGTTTGAACCTTAGGAATAGATTAGGATACAAGTGACATGTCACTAGGATGGTTGAGCATCCGAACTCGTTGAGTTGAGTTCGAGTTCCCCTATGGATGCAAATGTCCGAATTCATTGAGTTGAGTCCGAGTTCGTGAGATGTAACTAGGCATCCGAACTCGTTGAGTTGAGTCCGAGTTCACTTATGGATGCGAACGCCCGAGCTCGTTGAGTTGAGTCCGAGTTCACTTAGGGGCGGGTTACATGATTTCTTGATTACATATGAGGCACTTATGTGCAAATTATCCATGTATTCGAGTTGTATTCCGATGTGTTCAACGGGTGAAATTTCTAGTGAAATGGAAGAACACTTAAGATGCAAGTGACGTTTTGGTAAGTGTTGTGAAATGGACACTTTGGACAGGTATGTTCTTAACCCTCGGGTTGAAAATAGATACAACAACGATAAGGTGGTAAGATGATGAATGATGTTTAGAAATGTGATATATGTTTTGGTGATACCATTCTAAAGTTGTTTGGTATATTTGTATTGTTATGTTACTTGTTATTTACATATGAACTTACTAAGCATTTATGCTTACTCCTTCCTTTTCATTCACTGTAGTTTTGAACAAGCCTCTCGGGAATTGGGACAGTCGAAAGTTCGATCACACTATCCAAAGGACTTTTATCTTGGTAAATGGCTTGTACAACTACTTAAGTATGGCATGTATAGCAATATACCTATTTTGTGTAAATAATTTTATGATATGGCCATGTTTGGTTGAGAAAATGTTTGATATTGATAAGTCATGGTGATGGCTAATTTAGATCATGTTTGATATTATGGAAGTTTAATAGGTTATCTAGTTCATAAAAATTCATGGAAAGATGAAACTTGCCTTAAAACAGAATATTTCTGCAGCAATGACATGAATTTGAAAAATCACTAAATATAGTATAAATGGAACTAAATAATGAGTAAGTTATGAAATTGAAGCTTAATGAGTCTATTTTCATGTGGATTGAACAAAACAGACATATAAATTATATTTTATGAGATATTTAAACTTTTGTGAAACAGGGCTAGAGTGATTTCTGGATCCCCTGTTCTAACTTTAAAAATTCATAATAAATTTTAAAAACATAATTAGAAGTTTTTCTTTATATGTACAGATTCCTTATTGAGTCTAGTTTTAATAAAAACAAACCTTGTAGTCATTGAAATTCTTTATAGAGAGATATCTAATTCGTAATACACATATGTCAGAGCAGTCAAACCCTGAAATAGGGGAGACTTTAACTAATAAACTGTTCTAATTGGCCCAACCAAAAATTCTAGAAAACAATTAGTAAATATATATATGAGTCTAGATTTAGGGAAAATTTACAGATCTTGATTTCGAGTTTCATAACTCGAGATATGATTTTTCTTGTAACTGTGACGCGAGTAGCTAGAAAGCTGTGAATGTAGAAACAAATGATTTGAAGTTCTTAAATTGATAAATTATGTTCGGTAACCCCTCAAGCTCGACTCCGGTGATGGTCTCGGGCGTGGGGGCGTTATGTGACAGCCTTAAAACGACCCTAGTCGGAATGTGGTTTCGGGACCACAAAACTGAGGCATAAAAATAATTTAATATTTATTTTATTTCCTATAATGTGTGTTAACTCATGTGTGACATTTTTGATGTTTTGATTTAGAGCTATAAATGTGAATTTCACTAGAAAGGACCTAGTAGTAAACTTTGAAAGTATGATGGGGAAATGTGTGATGACTAATTAAAGCATGCATGCAAAACAATGGACTTGCATGTCAAATTTCCCCCAATAGCTAGTGGCCGCCATGACAAGGAATTATGGGCAAAATCATGTCATGAAACATGTTTGGTAAGTGGGTTATGTTGGAATGAATAAAATAAGGAGTAAGGAATAAAAAAAAATGTGTGTGTGAAGGCTTCTCTCCCCCCCCCCATTGCCGTGTAGGTAGGAAAGAAAACAAAAAAATTTTGTTCATCCATTTCACTCTCTTTTTGGCCGAAAATACTAAGGATAAGGAAGGAGTTTTGCTTCATGCTTGGTTTGGAAGAGGATTAGGAAGGGGTTTGGCTATACTTGCATTAGTTAGTAAAATGTATGCTGTTTTTGTGTGGTAATAAGTGTATAATTGGCCTCAACATGGACATGCATATTCGGCCACATGAGGGGAAATTGGTGTGCATGCATTCGGTTAGAGACAAGCATATTGATGCCTATTCTTGGCTCAGAAAATTCGGCTAAGAGGAATATTAACTAATGTGTTGAGTTCGATTCATGATTCGTACATATGCGACTTTGATGCCCAATGAGTATATATATTGGCTAAGTACCTTGAATTCCTCTTTCGATGCTCAAATGATTAAATTGGCTAAGTACCTTGAATTCCTCTTTCGATGCTCAAATGATTAAATCAATTTATTTGTCAAATTAAGCTCAAGAGCAAAGGGGAGCTAAATCCGATAAAGGGAAGGAAAAAGTAGTCGAGTAGCCGTCGAAATTGCTCGACAACATCCAAGGTAAGTTCTTGAGTAATAGAGCTTAAATTCTGAATTGATTAGATCATGTTTAAAGCAAATTAAAATCATGCTCTTTGTGTGTGGCTATTGAGCCGAAATTTCAAGTGTGAATAGTGCCTTGTGTTTGAGTTTTGCTAATGAAAATGAAATACGAATGTGTCATAATTTATTGATAATTGTGCTCGGTTATTCGAATGATGTCTGGGCTAAGTCCCGAAGGCTTTGTGCTAAGTAACTATATCCGGACTAGGATCCGAAGGCATTCGTGCGAGTTAATAAATCCGGGCTAAGCCCGAAGGCATTTGTGCAAGTTACCAAACCCGGGTTAAGTCCTGAAGGCATTCGGGCGAGTCACTATAACCGGGCTTCGTCCCGAAGGCATTTGAGCGAGTCGTTATATCCGGTTAAATTCCGAAGGTACGTGATTCGAGAATGAGCGATCTTGCTATAAAATTTTCAGTTAATACGCTTGAAAAATTCCAGCAATGAGGTATGTTCGTATGTGCTTGAATTAGTTGATTCCTTGAATAATATTCGCTCATCGAGTAATGGGTTTCGGTATTTGGCTAAGATGATCCCTTATGTATGAACATAGGGGTTGGAATGTGAAATGAGTATGATATTGAGAATTTGTGCATATGAAATTATCCGTTAGCTTTATGAATGCTATGCTTTTGTTGTGCTGGAATCTCTTGCTCAAACTTACTAAGCATAAATTGCTTACTCCGTCTTCTCTGTTTCTCTGTTTTATAGATTTTGCTCGTTAGCTATCGGATTCGGGATCATCGTAGTCGAAGTCATCCACACTATCAAAGCCCCCATTTTGGTACAATTTTGGTTGAACTTTGAAATGGCATGTATAGGACTACCCTTTTGTTGAAGGTCATGTACCTTTCGGTTTTGTGTAAACTTGGATGGCCATGCGAAAATGGCTTATATACGTTTTTAGCCTAGTACCATAATCGTTTGTTTGTTGATCATTATGAGGTATGGAATTGTTTTGAAACGATTAGCCATTGGGATGGTAAATCATGATCACACTTTGTGTTATGTATGCAAAAGGGGCCAATTGAATCATGGAAATCATGAAATAGGTAAAGCCTACCTTAAAGGCAGATGCTGACAGCAGCAGTGATGTGGATGTGAAAAATCACTAAAAATAGTAGGAATGGTATTAAATAGTGAATAAATTATGTAAATGAATTTTGATGAATCTACTTTCATGTGGAAGAAACGAAAGGGTCATATGAGTTATATGTTAAGAGATATTAAAGTTCTCGTGAAACAGGGCAAGAACGGTTTCTGGATCCCCTGTTCCAACTTTGGAAATTCATTGTAAATTAACCAGAGATAATTAGGAGTCATGCCATATATGTATAGATTCCTCTCTGAGTCTAGTTTCTATAGAAACAAACCACATCAGTATTAAAGCCCTGTACAAGGAGATATTCAATTCGTAACGCACGAAGGTCAGTGTAGTCGAACCCTGGGATAGGGGAGACTTTAACTAATAAACTGTACTAATTGGCTTGACCAAAAATTATAGAAAAAAATCTGTAGATGGACATATGAGTCTAGTTTCAGGGAAAAATTACGAAACAAATTTTTGAGCTTTGAAACTCAAGATATGGTTTTTAAGGCGACAGTGACGCAGTGACCAGCTAGTCTGGAAATTTCTAAATGGACTGTGAAAATAGTTAAGTCTGTGTGCACCTTGTGTCCGATTCCGGTAACGGACTCGGGTACGGGGTGTTACACGTTACAAATCAAAACCATCTCAATTGCATTAGCTCAATTAACCAAAATATCTCAATTGAAGTCATTAATTATAATTGACTTACTTGAGAGAAGTAATCCACCATACCAATTGAAATCGCGCTTTTATCACTTATGCCTTTACTATTGTCAAATCCTATTGTGAAATCCTTACACGAAAATTTGAGAAATTCCAATATTAAAATCACCATATTACTAAGATCAAATCAGAAGTATAGTCATGCTTGTCATGATTAGCACGAGCTGAAGAACGCACTTCGAACATAAGTCATAATTGACAAATCATGGAATAAAGATAACAAGAAAATTGAATAAAGAAATCCAAGATTGAGAAACCCAGAATAAAGAAATCCAGAATAAAGAAACCCAAGATACGATACTATGTCGAAAAATCGAAAACCAAACTCATCGGAAAATATAGAAGATCTCGAAAATTCCTCAGAGAAAAGAAGTCCAGAAGAAAACATCATTTAATCCCACTGGAATCAAATATAACAAGAACAATGTATCTTCCCATACATATATATCAAATGGAGCCTTAAGTAGAAGAAACAGTATCATAATATCATACATATCCTCTTATCAATTCTTATTAGACGAAATGTAATAAAATGCCCGAGGAAATACAACAATACAAATTATAAACCAGTCAGACTACCAATGCTTCCATCTAACACCAGGATTAGAAAACATTCCCATATAACAAGAATTTCTTCAAAAGATAACAACTAGAGAAATTTTTTTCTGAGAACAGATAAATCCATAGAACATCTCAGAAGAAACTGTTAAATCTGTCTAGCCGTAATTGTCACACTCAGATATTACACATTTCAAATATCATTTCCCACAACTAGTTCTGCCATCACAAATTTCATGTTAGACCTTTCAATAAAGAAGACCAGTTCTGAATAAATTTTGATTTACAGTTTTCTCGACCTTGTACCTGGGTAATTCAATTTACCAAAGTAAATTCATTCTTTAACTGGGACAGTGCATAGCTCCAATAATCTTTATATCAACTAGATACTTTTCTAGCTCTAAATTTATTTACCAACTCATTCTCAGTCTCTATTCATGTTTATGACTATTCTATCACTGAACTCTTTGGTTTCTCAACCGAAAACTTATTCAATACAAATCTCACGAAATTCCATTATAAGCACCACTTCGGTAAGGGGGAGGGTTTGTAGGGCCTCTGACTCGACTTTCTCATACATATACATATGACACAATTTCCATCATCATAACAACATCATCAAAATCATATCATTCATTCAGGCAATCCATTTAGACAAGTATACTTATGCATGCATCCTATGTTTTCTGGATAGCTTGACTTATCTATTCATTTACTCAAACAAATCATACTCATGACATCATATAAGGGCTAAACAAACATAGATATTTGCATCACAATCACAACTTTCAGTTCGTGCGTCATCATATACATATCATTACAATCATATAATTCAGTCCAAACAATTTAACATAGATAAATTCATTAATTATAATCATTTATCTCATAAAAAATATCATTGACATTCATCAATATTCAACGTTCAATCAAGGCAATGACATTTTCATTCATATCATGATATTAGGAACCTTTACTCATACCTCTACGAATTTCTCTTTATCCCGTTCATCTTATCAATTAAGCCAAGTGAACTATATCATATGAGCATTAAGCAAGTATGGATATTTATCACAACATGAACTTTCATCTCACGTGTTATCACATATATATATATCATAAACTTTTATTCATACTTTTCTGAATTGAGACTCATCATAATTGTAATTTTATTCAAACACCTTCGGATCACATTGAACATGGTCAGTACAACTCGGTTGGAGAGTACCTCTGTCTAAACAAGATGGTGCTCATACTCGTCGGGAGGAATCATACTATCACGGATCCGTGGCAGTATAGCTAGACCCTTACACATGCTAGGTTAGTCCGAGAACCGACTAAATCATAGCTCTGATACCACCAAATGTAAAGCCCCCTCACCCGAGACTGTCGCTGAGACGTTACTAAACTTAATTTAGCATTTAAACAAGTTCAAAAAATTTTCATAGTAAACTGTCCATTTGCATCACAGTTGTAAAAAAAAATCATATCTCGAGTTACGAAACTCAAAATCCAATTCTGTAAATTTTCCCTGAAACTAGACTCATATACCTACTTAATAATTATTTTGTAGAATTTTTGGTATAGCCAATTAGTACAGTTTATTAGTTAAATTCTCCCCTATTTCAAGGTTCGGCTACTCTGACCCTTGTGCGCTACGAATCAAATTTCATCGAGTACAGAGATCCAATGACTATGCCGTTTGTTTCACATAAAAACATACTCAATAAAGAATCCATAAATATAAAGTGTGAGTTATAATTATTTTTACATAATTTATGGTGAATTTCTAAAGACTTATTTTGTTTCCTCCAAATGAAAATAGATTCATTAAGATTCAATTCCATATTTTATTCATCATCTAATTCTATCTTTCTATTTTTAGTGATTTTTCAAACTCACGTCACTACTGTTGTGTGATTCTGTTTTATAGCCAATTTCACCATTTTATGGATTTCCATAGATTAGTTAGCACATAAAGCATACGTGTTATCAAATATAATCTCGATTAGCCACTCCAATAGCTAATCATTCTCAAACATTTCCATGCCATCCATGAGCTGTATCATAAGATTATATACACAAAAGGATTATAATGCTATACATGTCATATTCCCAAAATATGCAAGCCACCATACTGAGATGGTCCGTTGATAGTGTGAGCGTGCCTCCGACCATCCTGATCTCCAAACCGACTTGTCAAAACTACAAGGAATGGAAGGGAGGGAGTAACCATAAATGCTTAGTAAGTTCACATGCAAATAATAAATAACTTAACAAAGCAATTATACCAACCAACATTATCATAATATCACCAAAACATATATCACATTTCTATTCATCATTCATCGTCTTACTACATTATTGTTGTCGTATCAAGTCTCAACCCCAGGGTTAAGTACATACTTGTCCAAAGTGCCCATTCCACAACACTTACCAATACGTCACTTGCATCTTGAGTATTCTTCCATTTCACTAGAATTTTACCCGTTGAACACATCGGACTATAACTCGGATACATGGAAAGTTTGCACATAAGTGCCACATATGTAGCCAAGCTACCATGTAACCCGCCCATAAGCGAACTCGGACACAACTCAATGAGCTCGGACATTCTCATCCATAAGTGAGCTCGGACTCAACTCAAGGAGCTCGGATGCCTAGTTACATCTCACGAACTCAGACTCAACTCAATGAGCTCGGACATTCGCATCCATAAGTGAAATCGGACTCGACTCAATGAGCTAGGATGCGTAAATGTCCTAATCTATTCCTAAGGTTCAACTGGACTTTCCTCGTTCGTACTCCTTTACAATTATCCTTGGAATACCAATGACGATACTTCGGTAGTCTTTCACATTTTTCACATAATTCATAAATTTTTTGCATGTTGTCCAACAATGACCACAATGCATAGAATTGCACGATAACAATCATAATATCGTATAAATAGCATTAAATGATTTAAAATAACGGTTATATTACAATATTTACATATGAACTTACCTCGATACAAAATGAGAATAGTCAAGCCTATTCCTCGTAAACTTTATTTTTCCCCCGATCTCGACTCGAATCTCTTTTCTCTTGATCTATAATACCAACTTAATTTATTTAGTCGAGCCTATTCTTCATAAACTTTATTTTTCCCCTGATCTCAACTCGAATCTCTTTTCTCTTGATCTATAATACCAAATTAATTTATTTAATACACATATTCATCAAAACAGCCTCTAATACGAACTTTTGCAAAATTACCATTTTGCCCCTAAACTTTCATATATTTACACTTTTGCCCCAAGGCTCATAAATTAAGCCTCATCCTATTTTCTTATGTTTTATGACATGCTGATCATTTTTCCCTTCTATAGCAACATCAAATTCACACTCTAACATATACTTATGAATATTAGGTATTTTTACCGATTATGTCATTTTACTCGTTTTTACGAAAAATCACTTAGCAAAAGTTGTTTAACACAATCTCAAACTTCATATTCTACCATAAAACATCAAAATTCATACATATTATCCATGGGTAAAATTTTAAATATAAACCCTAGCTCAAAATATTGGTAGAAATAGGTAAACCGAGCTACGAGGATTTCAAAAATGTAAAGAACATTAAAAACGGGCATAGAAATCACTTAAAATCAAGGCTTAAAAGTGTTGAAACCCTAGCAATGGTGGAGAGAAAAATTTGGCAGCAACTTATGGAGAAGATGATCATTTTTGTGTTATTTTTCCTATTTTATTTCATTTAATATCCAAATGACCAAAATGCCCTTCCTTACTAAACTTTCAAAAATTCCATCCATGTCCAATTTTTGTCCATAACCTTAGAAATTGATCAAATTGCTATTTAAGACCTCCTAATTAATATTTCAAAGCAATTTCATACAAGAAACTTCTAGAATGCAAGTTTTGTAACTTATTCAATTTAGTCCCTAACTTCAAATTAAGCACTTTCTGCATAAAATTTCTTCACGAATCATGCAATCATATCATAGACCTCAAAATAATCATAAAATAATTATTTTTATCTCAGATTTGTGGTCCCGAAATCACTATTCTGATTAGGCCTTAATTCGGGATATCACAACTCTCCCCCCTTTAGGAATTTTCGTCCCCAAAAATCTTACCGGAAAAGTGGTCCTCATTTAGATTCCTCAATTTCATATTCGGTGCCAAAGAACTTTCACTCAGGTGGTGCCTCCAATATATCTCTTTAATTTCTCATATATTCTGAGAGCCTACGGACTCATCTCTAAATTGTTCTTAAATTTTCAACCCTTCTTAGTTTCTAGATCTCAATTTGGTTAATGGAGACTAGAATTCAAAGAAATCCAACAATCAAAGGGACCTGCACCCTTCAAAAATAATCATACAGATTTTCATCATGGATAAATCACAATCTAATAATCTGAATCAAATTACAGTACACGTCATTACTCTCTAAATGAATAGGAAAATTTTCATTGTAAGCTTCATACAATTCTTTCTGTATAAGCCTCGGAATAATAATACTATGAATTAGATCCACTCTAGAATTCAACATCAGAAGTTGATCCTCATTGTACTCTTTTAGTTTACTACTCACTATCACATTTTCCTCTTTCTGCTACGGAAATAATTCTAATATAGCCTCAAAAGTAATCCATCTCATTCTACTGGCAAAGATAATTCTGGTAGATCCTGATGCTCGGCTTTAACCCTATCAATAACTCAAATTTTCTGTGACATCAAATGCTCCAAACTATCACATTACCTTATTTTCATGAAACACATCACCATTCATACAACAGAGCATTATTGAAAATTAGGAAATCATTACTAAATGGAGACTAGTCCAGTTCAGACGTTTTGGTTAGCAATATTCTCATTTGTCCAAACCTTACTAACATGTAATAAACTTTTCAGCTTTCGTAAGATGAAAACTTTATCATTCTTAGTAGCTTCAACTCATATCAAATTTTCGTAAGAGATATACACTTCTTGTTCAGACTATTTGCCTTTTACTCGTAAAGAAATGAAATTATATTATCAGACTTGGGAAAAATGATCCTAACATAATTGTCATACGAAATCTTTCAAATAAATAATTCACACAGATTAAACACCGTTGAATGACATTTCAAGTAATCCTTTCTTCTAGTTACTAAACAATTCATCATGCAGCCCTTTACTATTCATTTCTTACGCTAATCAAAACCATCTCAATTGCATTAGCTCAAGTAACCAAAATATCTGAATTGAAGTCATTAATTATAATTGACTTACTTGAGAGAAGTAATCCACCATACCGATTGAAACTCGCACTTTTATCACTTATGCCTTTACTGTTGTCAAATCCTTACACAAAAATTTGAGAAATTCCAATATTAAAATCACCACATTACCAAGATCAAATCAGAAGTATAGTCATGCTTGTCATGATTATCACGAGCTGAAGAACACACTTCAAACATAAGTCATATTTGACAAATTATGGAATAAACATAACAAGAAAACCGAATAAAGAAATCCAAGATTGAGAAACCCAGAATAAAGAAATCCAGAATAAAGAAACCCAAGATACGATACTATGCCGAAAAATCGAAAACCAAACTCATAGGAAAATATAGAAGATTTCGAAAATTCCTCAGAGAAAAGAAGTCCAGAAGAAAACATCATTTAATCCTACTGGAATCAAATATAACAAGAACAATGTATCTTCCCATACATATATATCAAATGGAGCCTTAAGTAGAAGAAACAATATCATAATATCATATATATCCTCTCATCAATTCTTATCAGACGAAATGTAATAAAATGCCCGAGGAAATACAACAATACAAATTATAAACCAGTCAGACTACCAATGCTTCCATCTAACACCAGGATTAGAAAACATTCCCATATAACAAGAATTTCTTCAAAAGATCAACAACCATAGAAATTTTTTTCTGAGAACGGAGAAATACATAGAACATCTTAGAAGAAACTGTTAAATCTGTCCAGCCGCAACTGTCACACTCAGATATTACACATTTCAAATATCATTTCCCACAACTAGTTCTGCCATCACAAATTTCATGTTAGACCTTTCACTAAAGAAGACCAGTTCTGAATAAATTTTAATTTATACTTTTCTCGACCTTGTACCTGGGCAATTCAATTTACCAAAGTAAATTCATTCTTTAACTGGGACAGTGCATAGCTCCAATAATCTTTATATCAACCAGATACTTTTCTAACTCTAACTTTATTTACCAACACATTCTTTGTCTCTACATGTTTATGATTATTCTATCACTGAACTCTTTGGTTTCTCAACCGAAAACTTATTCAATACAAATCTCATGAAATTCCTCTATAAGCACCACTTCGGTAAGAGGGAGGGGTTGTAGGGCTTTGACTCGACTTTCTCATACATATACATATGACACAATTTCCATCATCATAACAACATCATGAAAATCATATCATTCATTCAGGCAATGTATCATTCATGTTGGTTTACACAAATTTTCTAGTTATCCCATTTAGACAAGTATACTTATGTATGCATCGTATGTTTTCTGGATAGCTTGACTTATCCATTCATTTTGCTCAAAGAAATCATACTCATGACATCATACAAGGGCTAAACAAACATAGATATTTGCATCACAATCACAACTTTCATTTCGTGCATCATCATATACATATCATTACAATCATATAATTCAGTCCAAACAATTTAACATAGATAAATTCATTAATTATAATCATTTATCTCATAAAAAATATCATTGACATTCATCAACATTCAACGTTCAATCAAGGCAATGACATTTTCTTTCATATCATGATATTAGGAACCTTTACTCATACCTTTACGAATTTCTCTTTATCCCGTTCATCTTATCAAGTAAGCCAAGTGCACTACACCATATGAGCATTAAGCAAGTATGAATATTTATCACAACATGAACTTTCATCTCACGTGTTATCACATATATATATATCATAAACTTTTATTCATAATTTTCTGAATCGAGACTCATCATAATCGTAATTTTTCTCAAACACCTTCGCATCACATTAAACATGGTCAGTGCAGCTCTGTTGGAGAGTACCCCTGTCTAAACAACAGGGTGCTCATACGCGTTGGGAGGCATCACACTATCACGGATCCGTGGCATGTATAGCTAGACTTTTACACATGCTAGGTTAGTCCGAGAACCGACTAAAACATAGCTCTGATACCACCAAATGTAACGCCCCCTTACTCGAGACCATCACCGGAGTCGAGCATGAGACATTACTAAACTTATTTTAGCATTTAAACAAGTTCAAAAAATTTTCATAGTAAACTGTCCATCTACGTCATAGTTGTAAAAAAAATCATATCTCGAGTTACGAAACTCAAAATCCAATTTCGTAAATTTTCCCTGAAACTAGACTCATATATCTACTTAATAATATTTTTCTATAATTTTTGGTATGGCCAATTAGTACAGTTTATTAGTTAAAGTCTCCCCTGTTTCAGGGTTTGGCTACTCTGACCCCTGTGCACTACGAATCAAATTTCATCCTGTACAGAGATCCAATCACTATGCTATTTGTTTCACTTAAAATTAAAATCAATAAGGAATCCATACATATAAAGTGTGAGTTATAAATATTTTGACACAATTTATAGTGAATTTCTAAACACAGAACAGGGGATCCAGAAATTGCTCTAACCCTGTTTCACCAAAACGTAAATAATTCATAAAATACAACTCTTTTACCTATTTTGTTTCTTCCACATGAAAATGGATTCATTAAGATTCAACACATATTTTATTCATCATCTAATTTTATCTTTACTATTTTTAGTGATTTTTCAAACTCACGTCACTCTTGTTAGTGATTACATTTTATAGCCAATTTCACCATTTTATGGATTTCCATAGATTAGTTAGCACATAAAGCATACGTGTTATCAAATATAATCTCAATTAGCCACTCCAATAGCTAATCATTCTCAAAAATTTCCATGCCATCCATGAGCTATATCATAAGATTATATACACAAAAGGATTATAATGCTATACATGTCATATTCCCAAAATATGCAAGCCACCATATCGAGATGGTCCGTTGATAGTGTGAGCGTGCCTCCAATTGTCCTGATCTCCAAACTGGCTTGTCAAAACTACAAGGAATGGAAGGGAGGAAGTAAGTATAAATGCTTAGTAAGTTCACATGCAAATAACAAACAACTTAACAAAGCAATTATACCAACCAACATTAGCATAATATCACCAAAACATATATCACATTTCTATTCATCATTCATCGTCTTACTACATTATTGTTGTCGTATCAAGTCTCAACCCGAGGGTTAAGTACATAACTATCCAAAGTGCCCATTCCACAACATTTACCAATACGTCACTTGCATCTTGAGTATTCTTCCATATCACTAGAATTTTACCCGTTGAACACATCGGAATATAACTCGGATACATGGAAAATTTGCACATAAGTGCCACATATGTAGCCAAGCTACCATGTAACCCGCCCATAAGCGAACTCAAATTCAACTTTATGAGCTTGGGCGTTCGCATCCATAAGTGAGCTCGGACTCAACTTAACGAGCTCGGATGCCTAGTTACATCTCACGAACTCGGACTCAACTCAACGAGCTCGGACATTCGCATCCATAAGTGAACTCGAACTCGACTCAACGAGCTCGGATGCCCAAATATCCTAATCTATTCCTAAGGTTCAACTGGACTTTCCTCGTTTGTACTCCTTTACAATTCTCCTTGGAATACCAATGACGATACTTCGGTAGTCTTTCACATTTTTCACATAATTCATAAAATTTTTGCATGTTGTCCAACAATGACCACAAAGCATAGAATTGTATGATAACAATCATAATATCGTATAAATAGCATTAAATGATTTAAAATAACGGTTATATTACAATATTTACATATGAACTTACCTCGATACAAAATGAGAATAGTCAAGCCTATTCCTCGTAAACTTTATTTTTCCCCCGATCTCGACTCGAATCTATTTTCTCTTGATCTATAATACCAACTTAATTTATTTAATACACACATTCATCAAAACAACCACTAATATGAACTTTTGCAAAATTACTATTTTGCACCTAAACTTTCACATATTTACACTTTTTCCCCAAGGCTCGTAAATTAAACCTCATACTATTTTCATATGTATTATGACATGCTGATCATTTTCCCTCTATAGCAACATCAAATTTACACTCTACCATGTAGTTATGAATATTAGGTATTTTTACCAATTATGTCATTTTACTCGTTTTTACGAAAAATCACTTAGCAAAAGTTGTTTAACATAATCTCAAACTTCATATTTTACCATAAAACATCAAAATTCATACATATCATCCATGGCTAAAATCTTAAATATAAACCCTAGCTCAAAATATTGGTAGAAATAGGTAAACCGAGCTACGAGGATTTCAAAAATGTAAAGAACATTAAAAACATGCATAGGAATCACTTACAATCAAGGCTTAAAAGTGTTGAAACCCTAGCTATGGTGGAAAGCAAAATTTGGCAGCAACTTATGGAGAAGATGATCATTTTTGTGTTTTTTTTTCTCATTTTATTTCATTTAATATCCAAATGACCAAAGTGCCCTTCCTTACTAAACTTTCGAGACCATTTTTAAATCGGGATTTGGAAAATGGGAATCGACTTTAAAAAATGAAAACGGGAGTCGCCACCAATCTTTTTGGGTGTGATTGGATCACCTTTAAAACATTTTGTTTTAAAATCATTAGTTTTGGTCTACGAAATAAAAGAACGGGTCCGGGAGTCAGTTATGTCGGAAATTTAAAAATTTTGAGATGCAATCCTCTTTTCATATTTTTTACTTTTGAAAATTAGGGTTTACTTGTATCAAATGAATCAAAATATTATATCCAATAAGTTAGGACACAATATTTTTAAGATATTTGACACTAAGTTAGCCCTTTTTTGAAATCCCCATCTTGAAACGACAAAACGCCACATCCAGTAAGTTAGGACACAACGCTTTGAAATTCCAAAACAGTTGCTCGTATTTTGAAATTTTTTTTAAAAACTTAGAAGGGTACTTGACTATTCGAACTCAACGTGAAAAGTCGCAACCCAGTAAGTTAGGGCACTACTTTTCTCGAAGCTTCCAAACACCAAGCATTGCCTTTTTATTTTTGAAAATTGCAGAATCTTGTTTTTTGATTAATGCATGAGGAATCACATTATCATTATGGAATAGAATATTGCAATAATAAGTGAATAAAACATGCATTTAAACGATACAATGGCAATAATACAAAGATCATATACTAGATACATACATGCTTAAAATTACATAACATCATATATACAAAGAGATACATAGCATATATTGAAGATGAATAAGCAAAACATACAAACATACATAATAATAATCAAGAAATGATGCATGATACACAATTTAATATAAAAAAAATTAGAAATATAATATCAATGTACATGTTCATAAAATATAACATCAAATAATAATTATAAAATAACATTTAATACATAAATGATATATACAATATAAAAATATATAAAAGAATTAGTATATATAAAAATATAAAATAAAGTGAGTAATTGTTAACGAAATATACTTATAATACAAATAAAAATATGATATTTAATAATAATTTTAAAATAGTATTTAATATACAATATATAATATATAGTAACAAAATTTTTACAAAAGAATAATAATTATATATAAAATAAAAATATATTGGTTTTAAAAATAATATATAAAATAAAAAGTATGTAAGATAATTATATAATATATAAAAATATCAGTTTAAAATGAAATAACACATAATAAATAATTAATTAATTAATAATGAAATATGTATATAATATGAGTTAAAAATATAATAATAATAATTTACAATTTTAAAATTATAAATAATATAATGAATAATATAAAACATAAATAATATAATGGATAATATACGATATACATAACATATAATAAAAAATAATAAGTAATATATAATAAAAATATAATAAATGTTATATAATAAAATATAATAAATATATATAGGAAAATAATATATGATAAATAAAAATTTTATATAAATATATAAATAGTATTTTTAATAATAATATATGTATAGTTTTTAAAATAAAAAAATAACAAAATTTAAAATAATAAAGAAAGGGCTAAAATTGAACTTAAATAAAATTATAATGCTAATTAGCAAAATAGTGAAAATTCTGGGCTTGATTTGCAAGAATTAAAAACGACAAAGGACTCACTGGGCAATTTGCCCTAATCCTAAACGACACTGTTTTCTGGATATTGTTTTAAAAATCACTTATGGGACCAAATTGAAACAAAATCAGAACACTAGGGCTAAATTAAGAAATAAAATAAAATCAAACTGAAAATTCAGAAAACACGGGAGGATCAATCGGGCAATTTACCCATTCTCCAAAAACATGCGGATCCTCCCCGGGTCACGGGTCAACGCACGGATCCTATGCTTTAGAATGACACCGTTTTGAGCTTATTAGATTAAGCAGAAACGATGTCGTTTCATTGAGGCTATATAAGCAAAATTTACAGCTGAAAAAAATTTTTTACACTGGTCTTTAAAAAAAAAAGGGCCTAAAACGCTCTGCAGAGGGGAAGAGAGAGGTCCCCGGCTCTGGCCTTCGGCCACTGGGCTGCATTTGCCCTCGCTCTTCACGCGCCGTCATTTTGCAATGATCTGAAGGTTAAAAACCTTCATCCTCTCAAGCAAAACTCAGGTAATCTCTTTGCCTTTTAATCATTAACAGTTTTGCTAAAACGATTCATATATATGCGTCCAAAAATAAAGAACAAAATACACGATTAAATCACCTTTTTAGAAGCTATTTGTATTTCTCTGAATGGATATACGTAAGTATATTTTCTATTTTGTCAAAAAATTCGGTCCCCTTTTACATCGTATTTTACATCTATTTATACTGTTTACAAATAAATCTAGAAAAGTAAACCCTGATTCTGATTCTTGCTTATTTCCTTTTCTTGCAGGCAATCGAGTGAGGGAATCTCTAGCCTCTGATTAGTGCACCGATCACGGATCCTGGAATCAGGGTGCTGATGGGGCTACTGGAACGGCATGCGTCGAAGGGTCGAGACGCTTGGGATGGCTCGAAGCTTCCAAAACTTCATTGCGGCGCTGAGAAGAAGGAGAGCTAAGGTTTCTAACCCTATCTGAAAGTCATTTGGGCTCCTGCTATTTGGGCCTTCGGGTTTATTAGTATTAGGTGGGTCTGTTTGGGTCTGGTTTAAGTTGGGCTGGTCTAGTTTAAGTCTGGGTTTGCTAGGTAGTTTTTAGGCCTGCTGGGTTGTAACCAGTCTGTTTTGGGTATAATGGGTCTGAAGTATTTGGGCTTGTGTTTGGGCTCTTGTAAACTGGACTTTATATGGACTGTTAAATAAACAATCATTTATTTATTTATTTATTTCATTTGGTTTTAAGGCCCGGTTAAATTTGGGCTATTACAGGATTATCTGAGTTATTCATTTTGAGGTTGTCAATTCATTCAAAGTGTAAATTTTAGTTGTTATGGTTGGAAATCCAGGGTTGCACCGTGACTTCAGAAGAAAGCTACAGTAAGTTTTGACCATGAGATTGCTAAATGTTACTTCATGTCACCTTTGTACTGATAGTTGAATTGAGGAAGAGAAATTTGCAGAATTAAATTGAGCAGAAAGGATTAGAGGAAAGTGAAAATTAATTACAAAACTCAGAGACAGATTATCAAAAATTGTATACAGAATCGAAAGGTAAGAATATTGACACTCAAAAGAGAAACAAGTATTTTTTTTTGAACGTACCTTAGTGGTAGAGAATTTCCATTTTGGTAAGAAAAGAAGAGTCAGTTGCGTTTCATCAGAGAGTATGAGGTTAATGATAAAATAAGGTCAGTTACTTATCAGTAGGTATTCCAGTTCAGAGCCTTAGTTTAAGAAGTAAAATGTTGGGTATGCCAAGGCTGAATGAGAATTTGAAAATGTTGCTAGAAATCAATTTTGAATCCATTTGTAGGTAAGATTTTCGGGGACAAAAATCCCTAAAGGGGGGAGAAATGTAACATCCCGAAATATGGCCTAAACAGAATAGTGGTTGAAAAACCACGAATTCAAGGTCAAAAAAAATTATTCCGATTAATTTTTAAGGTTTATTCATTGATTGAATAATTGTGTGAAAATTTCGTGAAGAAATTTTATGTATAAGTGCCTAATTTGATAATTAGGACTAAATTGTAAAATTAGCAAAATGTGTGTTCTAGATAATAAAGGGGATTTAATTGCATTGGATTCTTAAAGTGGAGGTCCTTATTTAGTAATTATACCATTATATTTAGGTTTGGAAAAAAATGGGAAAGAATAGGACAAATTTGAAAGAAAAGCCTTTAAGGGTATGTTGGTCATTTAGTAATTAAAAGAATTAAAAAGGGAAAATAAAACCAAAATTGGTCCATCTTCTTCATGGAGCCCGAATATAGCATGAGGGAAGCCATGGTTAGGGTTTCCAAGCTTTCCAAGCTCAGTAGTAAGTCCATTCTAGCCTCGTTTTTAATGTTCTTTACGTTTTTGGAGTCTCGGTAACTTGATTTAGCTTATTCTAGCAATAATTCATGCTAGGGTTCATATTTGGAAAAATACCCATAGGTTAAATGTGTTTATTTTGATGTTTTATTGTAGAATATGAAGCTTGAAATTATGTTAAACAACTTTTACTAAGCGATTTTAAGTGAAAACGAGTAAAACGACATAATCAATAAAAATACCTAATGTTCATAAGTACATGATAGAGAAGAAATTTGATGTTGCCATAGAAGGGAAAAATGTTTAGCGTGTCATAAAACATAAGAAAAATGATAAATTTTAATTTTCGAGCCTAAGGGCAAAATCATAATTTTGCAAAGGTTTAGGGGTAAAATTGTAATTTTCCAAAGTTTGAGTTAGAAAATGTTTTGAATAGTAAATTAATTAAATAAGTGAAACATTATGTTTTAGATCTTGGAAAGTGAGATTTGGACCTAGAACAGGAGAAAAATCGAAAATCAGGAAAGTTGGTAAAATGGTTGTTTCGGTATCGAGTTAAGTTCATATGTTTAATAAGCATTTAATTATGCATATTTGAATGATAAATTGATATTTTGGCCATAAATACTTTAGCATTGAGTTTCAAATATAATGATTAATGTTTAATAATAATTCGATATTGGAAAGAGAACTTGTATAATTTATATGTAAGACCATATTTTGTATAATGGCTTTGTATGATAACAAGAAAGTATTGACTAGCATAGTTTGATGAGAATAAGTTAGGTTGATGATATGATAAGATTGAGAATGTAAGTATGTAAGTTGAGTAGCATTTTATTATTATGCAATTATTGTTATTAGTATTGTTATTATTGAGTTATGCGACTAACCTTGAAAATTTGAGCAACTATGTTTCAGCTATGACTTGACAAGTCATTGATATCTCAAATTCCATGGTTGTACCATGGCAATTAAGGAAGAATTGACGGAAAAGTCTATGTTCATAACATGACATTTAAAGAGGAATTGACGGTTAAGGATACCATGTAAGACAATGTTAAGACATGGCATTGGTAAGGCAAGGATCTAATGTAAGACGATGTCAAGACATGGCATCGGCATTGATTAAGGACTCCATGTAAGACCACATCAAGATGTGGCATTGGCACTAAGACAAGGATACCATGGAAAACCATGTTTGGAACATGGCATTTGGTAAGACAAGGATACCATGTAAGACCATGTTTGGAACATGGCATTTCGTAAGATAAGGATATCATGTAAGACCATGCCAAGGCATGGCATTGATAGGTTCTATAAGGCAAGGAAATCATGTAAGACAATGCCAAGGCATGGCATTGATAAGTTTTATAAGGCAAGGAAATCATGTAAGACCATGTCAAGACATGGCATTGATGAGTTATTATAAGGCAAAGGTCCCATGTAAGGCCATACCAAGGCATGGCATTGGTGAGTTCATAAGGCAAGGATAAGGATACCACGTAAGACCATGTCAAGACATGGTAATGGTAAGTTCAAAAAGGAAAAGGTTCCCAAGTAATCCAAAGAGTAAGTCAAAGAAACGACAAGGTGAGAACATGAAGAAAGAGTACAGGTATGTATTTAAGGCTTATTTAATATTGAGATTGTAAGTAATTGAGATTATCAAGTATTAAGTAAGTGATGAGTTTTCAATTATGCTTGTGACACTTTATGACATGATTGACAATATGCTTATATTATGAAAGGGTACTCATGTGTTAAGTGAGATGTTGCAGGTATGTAAGCAAGCTATTAAGTAAGGTGCCTTTTGTATTCTGAGCCTTTGGTAAGGTTATCGATGAGTAAGATGGGAAAGTAAGAACTAAATGTTATTTAAGCAAATTATGACAGCATAGTAGTAAGCTAAATTGATTGCTAATGCTTATTATCTTACATGTGAACTTACTAAGCTTTATAAGCTTACTTCTTTCACTTTCCCATGTTTTAGAGTACTTAAAAGCAAGCTCAGGTTGGAGGTCATCGGAGATCACTTCACACTATCGACTATCAAGTTACCAAATGGGTATCTTCGTTTACAAACGTTCTAGTTTATGGCATGTATAGGGACTTAGCCATTTTGTGTGTATGTCCTTATGATATGGCTAAAGAATGGTATGCAAATATTTTATAATGATTAGCTATTAAAATGGTTAATGAAGAACATTTTTCGGTGTTATGTATGCCTAAATGGTAGTTAATACAAAGAAATCATGAAAAAGTGAAATTAGCACTAAAACAGTATTGAACAGCAGCAGTGACGTGATCTTGAAAAATCACCAAGAATAGTAGAAATGGAATTAGGTGATGAATGAGATATAGAATTAGAGCTTATTGAGTCTATTTCATATGAAAGAAACATAGTAAGTAAAAGAAGTGTATATTAAGAGATATTTTAATTTTAGTGAGACAAGGTCAGAGCGTTTCTAAATCCCCTGTTCTGACTTTATAAATTCACTAAAAATTGTACAAAAAGAATTATAGTTTATATTTATAGATTCCTTAGTGAATCTACTTTCAAGAGAAACAAACGGCATGGTTATTTGAATTCTGTATAGGGAGAAAATTGATTTGTAGTGAGGAGAGGTAAGAGTAGTCAAACAGTGCAACTTGGGAAACTTTAACTAATAAATTGTACTAATTGACTAGACCAAAAATTCTGGAAAAGAATTAGTAAGAAGATATATGAGTCTAGTTTCAGGGAAAATTCACGAATTTAAATTTTGAGGTTTGTGACTCAAGTTATGATTTATTTAGTGACTATGACGCAGATGGGCAGTTTTATAAGGAATAATGAAATAAATTGTTTTGATTTGTCTAAGTATTCAAAATTTTTTTAATGTTCCCGGTTTGGTCCCGAACCATTTCAATTGCATGTTTTAGGGTCTTGAGGGCCCTTTTTAGGGACATATTGAATGAATGTAAATAAATTAGTTTTAAAAGAAAATTTTATGCCTCGAATTAGTAAGTTAAGTCAAGTAATGCCTCGTGCTCAACTCCGGCTACGGTCTCAAGTAAGGGGTGTTACAATGTGGACCATTTGGAGGCTATCTTCAAAGCCATTGGTCACCCAAGAACCCTTATGTACTCCAACATGCTTAATATCCTACTATCTAGCATAGACCACAATCACATACAAAATTTGGCATGCAATCAAGAGATAATTATAAGAAAACACTCCAATTAACTATATCGACCAATTCACTTGGCCATATACAAAATAATCATACCAATTAGGGAACCATTACTTTGGGCTAGCCACATGACATGGCACATATACAAAATAAAAATCACCTATATATGCCATGACTCAAAATAATCATATGTATTATACCCAAAGTTTAGTTGATAGCGTGACTCGAGCTCTGACGCTCTCGATCCTTTGAGCTAGCTTGACAAATCTAAAAGAAATAGAAAAGGGAGGAGTAAGCTATGAAGCTTAATAAGTACACATACAAATAAAGTAAATCTTAATTAAACCATAGAACATTATTTACACCTTTGTCACTTTTTCATACCTTTCATCAAACATGTGATCTAAATTTTCTTTATAAGCATAATACATGAAAACATATATTGCCATGGATGATTATAGTCGTAGAATTAGACAGATTAAACACATACCTTTTCTCCCCCGTACACATATGCATTTTACTTAGTTTACGTTTGGACCTCGTATACATTACCCGCTGAACATTTGGAATAATGGATAGGATACTCGGATATAAACGCACCGAAGTGCCATAATCATGACATAGCACGCCTCTCAACAGGGCTATATACGAGCACCCGGACCTAGCATGCACACATTACCACGCCTCTCAACAGGGCTACATAAGCTCCCGGACCTAGCGTGTACCACATAATTACATGCCTCTCAACGGGGCTACACAAGCTTCCGGACCTAACATGTATCATGTCATCAAACGAGCTCATACATACATAGCTATCCTAGTGACATGTCACTTGTATCCTTACCTATTCCTAAGTTCAAATGGGATTTTCAGACCTACATCTCTTTGTCAAACATTCTTGAAATGTTGGCCTTATAACATATGACCTTATCATATACAAATGCTAACATGGCAACACTTGTAACATAAGAATAAAACATCAAAACATATTATAGCAACAAGGTAACCAAATAATATATTAATTACCCATATGTTATTTAAACATTTAAAACATTAATTAAGGTATTTATTTGTACATGTACTTACCTCGGTACAAAAATATTCGAAATAGTGCCTATGTCTCGTACACTTTGTTCTTGCCTTTATCAAGACTCGGTTCTCGTCTTTCTTGATCTATCACAACAAATTTAGCTTATTAACTTCATACATTACTCAAACCGACCCTAAATTCATGCTTTGATAAAATTACCCTTTTTACCCCTAAACTTTTACTTATTCACAAATTAGTCCTTAGGCTTGTATGAAGAAATGCAAGTGGTTTTTCGGTTACCCAAGCGTTGTTGAATACCTCTTGTACTTAAAGCAGCCCATACTTTCCTTCATTTCACACTTTTCTACCCATTTTCATAACTTTTACAAATAAGTCCTTTTTAGGGTTTCCATGCAAAATCTCTTAACAAAAGTTGTTCTTCATTCCTTAAACTATCATATTCTTCAATAATCCACCAAAATACATCTAACTCATGCATGGGTAATTTTCTAAAAATAAACCCTAGCATGAAATATGGGTAGAAATGAAGAGAGCAAGTTGCTAGGATGTCAAAAATACAAAGAACATTAAAAACGGGGCTAGGATTGACTTAATATCAAGCTTGAAAGTTAAAGAAACCCTAGCTATGGTACCTTTGAATTTTCAACAGCAACATGAGAAAGATAAGCTGATTTTTAGCTCTTTTTCCCTTTTTAATTCATTTAATATCCAAATGACCAAAATGCCTTTACTCACTGAACTTACAAAAATTTCCATAGATGTCCATATTTGTCCAAAAAATTATAAATTGGGAAAATTCCTCTTTGGGACCTTCTAATTCATATTTCAAAATAATTTCTCACAAATTGCACCTAAAACCCAAGTTTTGCATCTTATTCAATTTAGTCCTTATTTTGTAATTGGACACATTATTCTTAAAATTTCCTCATGAAACTTTAACACATGCATAATCTTATATTCTAAATCTCATAATGATCAAAATCTAAATATTTCAATGTCGAATTTATGGTCTCGAAACCATTATTCCAACTAGACCATATTTCAGGATGTTACAATATGTGTAATGACCGACAATAATTCAAAATTTATGAACTAGTGACAAACCATGAAATGCTTATGGGTAACTATCAATTAGTTAATGTGCTTGGTCAAGGGACGATGGAACTCAACTTCACATCTGAGAATAAATTGACCTTGATCAATGTGTTGCATATTCTCGATGTGAGAAAGAATTTATTATCCACGAGTCTTCTATGTAACAAGGGGCTCAAGGTTATCTTGGAATCTGATAAGTTAGTCTTGCTTAAAGATGATATATATGTAGGAAAATAATATTGTAACAAGGACATGCTCAAGTTGAGCATTGATATGAATAAACTCAATTATTCTGCTTATATTGATGAATCTTATCCTTTGTAGCATGCACTTCTAGCACATTTTAATTTTAAAACTTTACAATATATGCAAAAGAATAGTTATATCAGTTTAAGTAATGATGAGTTTGTGGATAAATGTGAAGTTTGTATTTAATAAATATTACCAAGAAACTGTTTCCTAATAAGTGCGAAAGTAATTTACAAGTGTTAGATTTAACCTATTCAAATGTTTGTGAATTAAATGAAATTCTAACAAAATGCGGAAAATGATATTTTATCACTTTTATAGATGATTTCTCTAGATTTACTTATGTGTATCTCATGAGAAGTAAAGATGAGGCTTTTGATATGTTTAAATATTTTAAAAATGAGGTTGAAAATTTGTTTAGTTCGAAAATTAAAGTGTTTCATAGTTATAGAGGTGGTGAATATCTTTCAAATGCATTTAATGTATGTTGTGAGGAAAAAGGTATGGTACATGAGTGTTTCGTGCCTTATACCCCGCAACAAAATAGTTTGGCAGAAAGAAAGAACCATACTTTAATGGATATAGTTAACTCGATGTTGTTAAATGCTAAATTTCCATATAATCTATGTGGTGAAACATTATTGATTGCGTGTTATATCCTTAAAAGAATACCATCGAGAAAATTCAAAGTATCTCCATATGAATTATGGAAGGGTCGGATGCCAAACTTGGATTATTTCAAAGTGTGGGGGTGTTTGGCTTACTATAGAGATCCTGACAAATGGAGAACAAAGTTAGGACCAAGAGTCGTCAAAGGTGCATTCGTTAGATATGCCCAACACTTTAAGGCTCATTATGTTCTTAACTTAGTATAAAATATGATAATTGAAACAAGAGATGTTACATTCATTGAAAATAAGATTTTTGATGATTCAGCAGATTCAAAAAATAATATCAACGAATGATCTCAAGTGATCAAACTAAGAGATGTCTTTGTGACAATAAGGGTACTGTAATGCCCTAAAATTTGAGTTTTAATTACTAAGTCATGTCTATGAATATGTATCTGCTTCTGTCGTTGTGTGCTTTGTTTGCTCACTTTAGATCTAAGGTTTGAGTCACATAAATTTTAGAATTTTGTTAAGTTCTTTACTTAAACCTTTAGCTTAGGATTCTTCATTTAAGTTGAATTTGGTGACAATCTATGTCAAGAATGAGCATGCTGGTTCATTGGTTAAGCCTCTGTGTACTCTCTGGTCTTGTGTTCGAGTCTTTGCGTAAGCGAATCAGAGTTATTTTTGTTACTTTGCAGGATTAGTGAGTTTTTCTTTTGAAAATAAATTTTATTTTTTATGTTAATGTAACTCTCTCCTTCTATCCCTCATTTTCTTTTCTTTCCTTTCCTTTTCTTTTTCTTCTTTTCAATCTTCATCACTTAATTATCAAATTATGCCTGTTAAATTTTACTATTGTGGTTGAAAGAGTTTCGTTTTCTATTGTTCTTTTATTGGAAGTCATTTTAGAGAAGGTTTCGAGGAAAACTGTTCCCCAGACGCCTTAGGCTTGTGAATTTGTTATATTGTGAGAAGGTTTTGGCGTGTTCTTTTTTGCTTCTACGCTCAACCTTCAATTGGTAAGTACCGAAACCATTCATTTTTTTTTTATATTTTCTTCGTCAGAAACAGGGCTGTCGAGGGCACACAGGCTATCACACAAGCGTGTGTCCAGGCCATGTGCATCACATGGCCAAATGACAGCTCGTGTGGGAGACCGTGTAACTTCTTGAGTTGGAATTTGGAGTCACATGGGCAAGAGACACAGGCCTGTGTTCACACCGTGTAACACTCTGAGTTGGAATTTGGAGTCACACGGGGCAAGACATAAGGCATGTGTCCAAGCCGTGTAACTCTCTCAGTTCAGATTTAGAGTCACATAAGCAGGGGACACGGGCGTGTGCCTAGGCCGTGTAACTCACTGATGTGATAAATTGAGCACATGGGTGACTACATGGTTGTGTGCTATGCTTTATGGAGTGAGACGTGCCACTGTTTGGGCTTGTGAGCCCAAATTGATAACTTAGGGAATAACATAATTATGGTACGAGTAAGTGTAAACTACCTATAAGATAGGTATCACTGTATTGAGCTATATGATCTCCTTTATTGTGACTATAAACTGGTTCTATTTATACTTTATCGTACTGGAACGTGTTATTGTATTTGCATATGAAATACGAATTGATATCTGTTATCTATTCTGCATTTGCATGGGACAGGAGTTATGATTTGAAAGAAGTATTCTGTTTTGAATTGGTGGTCAAACCACCCATATAATAAGTTTAATCAAGTAATGAGGCTGTAGACATTGCAACGTGTCATACCAATACTATGAGATGTGTAGGGATGGACGGGTATAATCTACATATTGGTGTGTAGGGGTATAGAGATGGTGTGTAGCGGCTGGACTAAGGAAGTTGTTTTTGTATCAGTATCAACATGACATTTGTATCTGCTAATGCATTTGTGTTATACGTGTGTTTGTAACCGATCTACTGGCATTTCAAGATTATTTTATGTCTGAAACTATTTTAGGTTATCACTCTGATTAATGATACCAAATTGTATTTGGACACTAAGCATCATCTGAGTTCTTATACATAGTATAGTTTAATTATGTTTCATTCTATGCTCAAACACTTTAACTATTCGTATGAATTTCAGGGAACTTACAAGACTAAACGGCCGATGGATGTGGGGCTTGGTCACCTATAGGACTTACTATATATATGTGTGTGTGTGTGTGTGTGTGAATCTATAACTTTGAATTCGTATTGCAAAACTTTTAAGTTGTAACCATGTTTCGAATAACAAGTGTTTCAAAACTTAAGGTTTGCTTATTATGTAACTGAGTTCTGGTAAGTTGTCATGGCATTCTAAACTTGGTTTTTAGTTTAACCTAGCTTTAGGGTGTTACATTTAGTGGTATTAGAGCTAGGTTCACAATACTCGGGCTATGAAATTGGGCCTCTATTTTATAAAAAGAATATTTTAAACAAAATGATTTTGTATAAATAACTAAATAACTGGCTTAGAAGGACAGGGTCTACGATGCCACACCTATAAGTATCTCTTCTGATATGTAGCATGTAACACCCCAAACCCGTATCCGTTGCTGGAGTAGGGTTACAGTGTATTACTGACTAATCAAAACAATTTATAAACAATTCATGAATAATCATAAGCATAAATTAAATCATCAACAATCAATATACCATCTATAGATATCTCAATCAATTCAAATATATAAACTATTGAATTTGCTAAATGCACAACCTACATATATCATTCCTATTCAATTCAAAACCTATGTGACACAAAGAATAACTTTACTTTATCTAGCAATTAAACAGCTTAGATAAATAACCAAAATGACCAAATCACTTGAGCAAACATTACTTTCAAGTATTGGATAAAACTTTAAACATGTATTTACAATCATTTACACTTAATATTCATATTCCCTAAAACTTATTAAACAAAAGGGATGCTATCATTAAATTTGCAAACCTAGATACATGCTAAAAACACAAAAGAAAACGTCACAAACATTGAGTAAGGGATTCTTGAGGGATACCGATTCTACTATTTATCTAACCTACAACATGTAAATAAATTTACCATTAATAGGTTCCATTTATTAGCTAAACACAAGAACAATCAATATTAATATGAAATTATAACTTAACCAAATAAAATTTCAATTCTTTTGGTAATTCAAGGAACCTTATCACAAGATCTATTAGCGTTGTGGCACCCGGTGCCTAGCGATAAACTGCAAAGGAGATTGTGAGCCCAACTCTAGTTGGATAAACCAACAATATTTGCACGCAGTGCTAGTCGGATATATCGATGATAATAATTGTGAGCCCAACTCTATTTGGATGAACCAATAATGTTTGAGCCCAACGCTAGTCGGATGAACAGACAATTGTGTGCCCAGCACTAGTTAGACAAGCTGACAAAGATTGCGCCTAGCGTTAGTCGAGTATATCTACAAAATCCATAGTGAGCCTAGCTCTAGTCGAATATATCGATCATTGTACAATTATTTACTTCCACAAATTCCTCATTTATTTTCCTTAACATTAATTCGATAATATACATACATTTTAATCAAGAGCTAGTTTAGCATTAATTAATTTAAATAATAATTAGAAGACTAAGTTCGATTCCATGAACTTACCCGTGCAGTGACAACCGGTATTCAACGACGCCTACTCAACCACTTTTCCTTTCCCACGTTTAACAACAAAACCACTCATTTCTTGCTTTAGATATAAAGATATAACTTAATTAATTTAATTGGTTATCTTAAAACATTAGAAAGAAAATAATATAATTCACATTTAATAGCATTTTGCAAAACTAACCCAAGCTATGGCATTTATACAATTTAATCAAAATTACTTAACCTTATCAATATATAGAATTTGAGCTAAAAGAGCTTGTACTAAATTCCTACTAATTTTAAGTTGTCCTTAAATAACCAAATATTTACTAACAACCCATAAATTTCATAATTACCACAATTAAATCTTTAGCCACAAAACCAGCCAAATTATGTGGTCATCCAATCTAAAGCACATCATTCAACTTATAAACTCTTCTACTAACAACAAAAGCATTCAAGCATCACTCATGGTACATCTAAAACCCTTAACAATGCCACAAAATATAACTAGTTCATTCAATACAACTACATCCCTAACATATATTTATTATAATTCCCAAACGATCTTTATACTCTTGAAATTATCACTTGATACCATACCATTTGGAATTTAACAGTAACTACATCCCTAACAGTCAATTCCATTTAAACTCATCATACAACTACACCAAAATGACAATTGAAGTTAACATCCTTTCTTCATTTGAGTTTTTTTTGTCCAGCACACAAACATACAAATAAAATAACCCTTGCATGCCAAAAATTCTCCCAACAACATCAAGCTCAATCTAAATTTTCGATACATCACTAACTTACAAATTATGAAATTTTCCTTAATAATTTTTTTTCCATAAAGAATCTATGCATAAAAGTTCACCATTAAATCCAAAGAAAACTTAAACTTCATCTATGGCATTATCGACGACTTCTAAAATTTTTACATTTTAGCATATAGAATAGCTAAATTAATCTATTCCCAACTCAAAAATATAATCAAAATGAAAATCCCTTTGAGAAATACTTACATGCATTCAAGGTTAGTAACAAAAATAGCAAAGCTTTTTCCCAAGCCTTCAATGGTTTTCGACAGTAATAAAGAAAGAAGAAAACATCCCTTTCCCCCACTAACATTCTTTTCTTTATTTTATTTAATATCCCTTTATTAACATTTTCATTTGTTTTATTAATAAAATAGTAAATATAATATAACTATCATCTTATAAATGATGATACTCATACTTTTCCACTATCAACAAATTTATCAAATTGGTCTATTCATTTAATGAGCCCTTTACCCTATTTTCACCATGCAATTTAATATACATTAAATTTTTTTGTCACATACTTGATTTGGTTCCCGTATTTTAATTGAATATGAATTAATTTAAATTATATGTCTATCATTCAATTCACTTCTAAGGTAACTCTAAAATATTTAATAATAAAATAAATAAATAAATAAAATTATAAGCTTGATTCACGAAAATGGAGTCTCGAAAGTATGTTTTTTGACACCCCTAACCTTCAAGTCGTTACATTGCATATATGATGTACCGTGGTGACTGATTTTGTCGGTTAATTCTGTACTCTAAAGTAAATTGTTATAGGAATTTGATGGGAATATTGGATTGATTTGTGTGTTCTGACATTGCAGACACTGAAAAGTATGAGTTCACAAGGAAGCTGTGGGTGAGGGTTGAGTGAACGCCTAGGGCATCGTGGGAGAGCTCGAGCTAAGTCATTCTCCTTGGAAGCATACTTGGGTTGAAGAATAGCAAGATTGTTGGTACTCCTACTACTAAAGCAGGGTCTCAGACTGCACTAAGCAGGGAAAATCGTGTGTCCCAGGCGATGTTATGAGTATTAGAGAGGGTCGATGGGACCCATATTTTGTCTGGGGTTCAAGGGTCTGTTATTGAATGGCTTCGATTGAATGCTGCCGAACTGTTTAGGGGTGTGACAAGGGTTGCTCCTATGGTGGCTGAGTATTGACTCGAGGCTCCTAAACACATCATGAAGGACATCGACTGTACACCTGAACAAAAACTGAGAGGTGCTGTATCTCTTCTCTGAGACGAAGCATACCAGTGGTGCTTTATAGTCGAGAAAGGAACCCAGTCTGAACTAGTTACCTGGGACTACTTTAAGAATGCATTTTAGGGTAAGTACATGGGTGCTAGTTACATTGTGACTCGTAAGCATGAGTTTATGAATCTGGTTTAGGGAGAGAGGTCCGTTGCTGAGTACGAAGTTGAGTTTCTAAGATTAAGTAGGTATGCTCAAGCACTGGTTGCGGTTGAGTATGATAAATGTCTGTGGTTTGAGGATGGACTACGTTATGACTTGTGTGCTCTGATAGCTCCTCAGAGGGAACGAGTATTTGTGGTTTTAGTGGATAAGGCTAAAATTATGGAGAAAGTCAAGCGCACTAAGTGCAAAAGGAAATATCAAGAGAGAACTTAAACCAAAGAAAGGAAAGATTCAGGTCTTTCTGGTTCTGTTCACTGGCCCAAGAAACAAGCTAGAGTTGACGAGCCTCCTAGGAATGAGAAGTCGGTTGCCTTTAATGTGATTCCGAGATGTGCTGATTGTGAGTGTAACATCCTATTTTTTAGTGAAATCAGAATACTGGTTTCAGGACCACAAATCCAACCCAAAATATATTTTAATTTTATTTTTACTTTACCATATGGCCCGTAATATGTTAGAAATGACGTGTGAAAATTTTGATATGAAAATTTTATCTATTAAGTATTTAATTACGAGAAGGACTAAATAGCATAAAATGTGAGAGTTGAATTCTAGTAGCTATAAGTATCAAATAGCTATGGAATTCAAAACTTAAGGTCCTTATATGGTAATTAGACCATTAATAAAAGTATGTAGATTTTTATGGTGACTCATCCATGGAATTATAGAAAAAGGGCAAGGACTAAATTGGAAATAGGAAAATATTAATTAATTAAAAGATGAAAAGAATTAAATCATCTAAAAATACATGGAAATCCTAGGAGAGAGAAAAAAAACTTTCAAGGCCTAATTGGGTAAGTTTTCTTGTCCCGTTTTTAGTAATTTTGGTATTTTTGAAATCAGGATAGCTTAATCTCTCTATTTGAGGGATTAAATTGAAAACTTATCAAGGTATGAAAATGGGTCATGGATGTATTATGCTGGAAATTAGAAATTTATGGTAGAAAACGAAAGATTATTGGTAGATAAACAACTTTTACAAAGTAATTTTTGATGAAAACATAATTTAGGGACTAAAATGAACAGTTGTAAAATTTGATGAAAAATTCTAAAATTTTATGAATACATGTTCTGGAAAATTTGTAATAGGGCTTTGGTTAGGCTTGGAATAGGGAGTAATTTGCATATGTTTCATTTTTCGGGCCTAGGGATGAAATCAGAATTTATGGAAAACTTAGAGGCAAAATGGTAATTTTTCCTAGAACAAAAATTGAGTCCATTTGGATATGAAATGTGTGAAATTGATGTTAAATTCATTTATATAGATCTGGGAAACACTAATTCGAGGTTAGATCGAGGAAAAGAAAATATTTCAGATTAGTAGACTTTTACGTGAACAATTGTTGAGGTAAGTTCGTGTAACTATGTTATTTAATTGTTGTGTTGTATGTAATGTGATTTATGTTGATGTGCTTCACTTGTATGCTATGATGAAAAATGAAAATAAGCTTGAAATGGTGATAAAGGGCTAGTCTTGATTGGATGTTGAATTCCGATGATTGTGTGCACTTTCCTGAAACAAGTAGGGTCTTACATTTGTTGCAGACGGGATTTAGCTCAGATGAGTAATCCCAATGACCTTGTTATAAAAAGGATTTAGCCCAGATGGGCAATCCTGATATAATACCTCTCGAGCATACGTTATGATTAGGGTTTAGCTTGGGCTGTTAACCCTATTTAAGCTCTTGTGAGCATACACTATATAAAGGATTTAGCTTGGACTGGTAATCCTGTTATACAACATGTGGCTCATGAGTGTGTTCCATGGTTAAGTACTCTAAGGGGTAACGTTTATAAAAATTAACAAATCAATGAATCATACACCTCAAATGTACTATTTGAGCCTTCATCGGAATTTCAACGATTCAACGGACATTTAACTCTTGGCATGGCACAAGAACTTTGAGATGAATTGATAATGACTTGAAAGAATATTGCTTGATGAGCTCATCTATATTACTTGATTTATACGAATAGTTTGGTGACTAACATGTAACACCCCTTACAAGTGTTCGACACCAGAATAGGGTATGAGGCATTACCAGACATAAACACATGTAATCGTATAAAAATGGGTCATGAATTTGCGTTTAAATTTAAAACTTTTCAAATTTCATCTTAAAGTCACTAATATGGGCCTACGAAGCCCAAATCATGCTTTAGAAACGATTCGGGACCAAACCGAGGACTTTAGAAAACTTTGAAAAATTTCATGAATAACAGGGGCACACTCCCGTATGATATTAGGACACGGCCGTGTGGCTCACATAGCTCTAGCCCGTGCACTAATCTGACTTGTTGTTGTAAACAAATTTACGTCACACATAGATATCACCACTCATTCATCCACATATGTAAGCATACACATCCTTGAAATGCATCATCATGAACTTATAATATAGCCAATATACCAACATCAAATGGCCTTACACAATAATGAACTTTCAGATAGCGTAGGCCAACATTTTAAGCCAAAACAATTATGACACATACAAAAATAACCAAGTCCCTTATGCATGCCATGACCTTAAGTATAAGAATTATCAATACCCAATTTGTTAGTTTGATAATGTGATAGGTTCTCCGGTGACTTCCAACCCGAGCTAACATGAGGACATTATAAACACAGAAAAAACGGAGTAAGCTATAGAGCTTAGTAAGTTGGTCTGTAAATAATAAGAAATTTATTAACATGCTTTTACCAATTCTCACAATATGTTCTCAAGATAATTCAATCATAATTGCACATAGTTCCACTATTTACTCTTGTTCATCTCAAGCTGTCTACTTGAGTCATAGTCACAAAATTATTTATATCTTGAGCTACCTAACTTAAAAGTAAGATCCGATAATTTTCCTTGAAACTAGACTCACATATATTCTTATCATAAAATTTTTAGAATTTTGGTCTAGCCAATAAATACAGTTTATTCTTTAAATTCTTCCCTATTTTGCTGTCTGATAGTTCCGACCCCTCTTCACTAAAAATTAATTATCTCCTCATACGAGATTCAGATGATGTTTTTGTTTGTTTCTTTTGAAAATAGACTTATTAAGGATTTTAAGAATATAAATTATAATGCATAATTATTTTTTTACAATTTTTAATGATTTTCCTAAATTAGAACAGGGGATTTCGAAATTATTCTGACCCTATCTCACAAAAATTCAAATACCTCATAATATGAAATTCTTTTGCTTACATTGTTTCTTTTATGTGAAAATATACTCAATAAATTTTAATTTCATATCCTATTCAACCTTTAATTCATCCAAAACTGTTTTACTGCTAATTTTACTCTCTCACGTTTTCTTTGTATTAACTTTCATTCAACATTCACATAGATTTCGTACGTACCTATATTGCTTAAATCAGTTATACATTTAGTTTTTGTTATCTTGGCTATGTCAGTTGATACACTTAAACCTCAACGAAAACACATTATTTCAATTCAACATCAAATATTATAATTGGTTCTTAATTCTTTCACATTTAATCATCACATAGTCATATTCGTTTACACTTAGTCATTTCCCGTTGAACACATCAGAATAATAACAGAAACACTGTGGCCTTCACATAGTACCACCCTTGTAGCCAAAGCTATTTTATTCACAAAGTGGCCTTCATATAGTACCACACTTGTGTCTAAAGCTATTTTATTCACAAACTGGCCTTTACATAGTACCTCACTTGTGTCCAAAGTTATTATATTCACAAAGTGGCCTTCACATAGTACTGCACTTGTGTCCAAAGCTATTATATTCACAGAGTGGCCTTCACATAGTGCCACACTTGTGTCCAAATCTATTTTATTCCTAAGATTCAACTGGGAAATTTCTCACTTAGCACAATGCCATGGAATTATTTCACTTAGCACATTGCCATGGACTTATTTCGCTTAGATACCATGGTCTTATTTCACTTAGCACAATGTCGTATCCTAGATATGGTCTTACATGCGAATCACTTATTTCACTTAGCACATTGCCATGGTCTAACCATGGTCTTTTACTGTCAATTCATATTTCACTACACAATGATCGTGATCGATCCTGCATTTTTACTCAATTCAAATGTTTACTTTTAATTTTCACAATTTAATCAAATATATAATAATATTGCATAATTAACACAAATCAATAATATTTATTAACATACAAACTTACCTCGACCTAATATGGCGAAAAGGACCAAATCGTCCAATACTCATTTTTCCCCCGTTCTAAGTCTGAACTTTGTTTTTCTTGATAATCGAGTTTGGAATCTTGAAAAACCCTAGCCATGGTTTCCCTTTGTGAAATTTGGCCATGGGGTTGAAGATGGACAAAAAATAGATTTTAATTTTATTTTTAATTCATTTTAATTACTAAATGAACAAAATGCCCCTAACTTAAAAATATTCTATGTCACCTATTTGATGTCCATTTTTTTCCAACAAATTAACCAATGGTCTAATTACCATTTAAGGATGTAACAAGCCAATTTTGGGCCTAGTCAGAATAGTAGTTTCAGAACCACTAATCCAAGGTCGGAGAAATTATTTTTAATATTATTTTATGTGTGATGGCATGTTTATAAAGGTGCATGAAAATTTTGGTGAATTAATTTTAGCGTTTGTGAGCGTAATTGCGAAAAAGGACTAAATCGCATAAAGTGCAAAAGTCCTATTTTGATAGCTAAGGGTGTTTAATAGCTAGAGAACCAAAATTGGGGGTCATTAGAGGGAAAATAGACCCTAAAAAGAGTGTTTGGTCGGCCATGGGGACAAGAATGGTAAAAAGGTCAAATTAGGTGGGTTTTGGTTGCTTATTTGACTAAAATAAAAATAAAATGAAGAGAAAAGATATAATCTTTTTCCCATCTTCTTCTCCATCGAATTCTCAGAAAAATTAGAGGTTTGAAAGCTCAAAAATTTCAGCAACTTGTAGCCCGCACAAGTAAGTGATTTTGATGGTCTTTCTTGTTGATTTTTGTACTTTTAGAACCCTTGTAGCATGAGTTTTCAAATGAGGGACTATTTTGCAAAATGGTTAAAAGTATAGGGTTTTACCATGAGAATTTTCATGTTGTTTTCTAAAATTTTATGGAAGAAAATGAATCATGATTGTGAAATAAACAACTTTTGTGAAGGGACTTCTCATGAAAACCCTAATAGGACCATTTTGTAAAGTTTGTAAAATAGATAGTAATGTTGTGAAATATTGGAAATTTGGGGTTATCATAGAGTGATAAATGGTTGGTTAGGCTTGACTAATAAGGAAACTTGATAAAATCAATTTTTGAGTCTAGGGGTAAAATGGTTATTTTTGAAAGTCTAACGGCAAAATGGTCATTTTGCCCCACTATACATTGTAGAGTTCATAGATTGATAAAATGATTAAATTTTTGAATTTTTATCATTATAGATCAAGAATTATAAGATTCAAACCTAGACTGAGAGAAGGCCAAGTAAGTAGATTAAAACTGACTAGTCGCCTCTATTTTGTAACCCGGGGTAAGTTGTGTGTAAATAATGCAACTATATTGTTATCATGTATGAATGAATGAATTTTTATAGCATAAATTATTTGATTATGGAAATAACTAAGCATGATGAGAATTGAAGTAGTAGAACTCTCGGTTGAGCCTTAGGAATCTTTGGATATTCATGCCATGACACTTGGGTTATTTGTGTGCTAGTGTAAGACATGTCTAGGACATCCATCAGCCACAGTATGAGAGCCAGTGTAAGACATGTCTGGGACATGCATCGGCCTTGAGATATTTAAGCTAGTGTAAGACATGTTTGGGATATGCATCGGCATTGAGGCGAGAGCTAGTGTAAGACATGTCTGGGACATGCATCGGCCTCGCGAGATACAAGCTAGTGTAACACCTATCTGGGACATGGAGTCAGCTTGTTGTGTGTATCAGTGTAAGACCTGTTTGAGACATGGCATCGACACTGATAGATGAGATCCAGTGTAAGACCATGTCTAAGACATGGTGTCAGCATCTTAACCCCCGTTAGGGCTATTGAGTATCCGGTAGTATGCCAAATGGTTCAACTAAAGGTTTATGATTTATATCAAAATGAGAAAAGTTATGATCATGTGATGAGTGGTACATGTACCTAATTGAAATGTACGAGATATGGGCTCAATGCATGTAATATGAGTTGCATTGGATGGTGATGAGTAAGTTGTATTTACGTCTATTTATGGTATTCATGAATAAGCTATGAAATGTTTTAAGCATATTACTTTATGATAGGCAGTTGTTGTTTTTTTTCACGCAACTTACTAAGCTTTATGCTTACTCCCTCTCCTTTCCATTTTCTTATAATGCCGCCTAATTTGCTTGAGGATCATTGGACGTCAGAGGCATCGATCACACTATCATCCGAAGCACTTGGTATAGTTAGATCTTTTATTTTGATTATGGCATGTATAGGACCCTGACTTTTGAGTTTTGTGTCATTGTTAATTGGCCAAATGTGTTGGCTTACTTTAGCATTTGATTCATTTTGTATAAGGCCATGGAAAATGGCTACTATTGAAAGTTCTTATGTGAATGCAAGCTAGTCTTTCATGAATGTGAAATTATTGGCATGGTTGAATATATGTAATGCATGTAGGTCTTAATTATGGTCGTTTGGTTGAGAAATCATATTAAGTTAACCTTTGATAAGTCGGTTGATGTTAGAATGTGTTTCAGGGTGGCAAAGGCTTGGTAGATATCCTTATATTGTCCACACGGGTAGACACACGAGCTTGTGTCTAGGTCGTGTGTGACATACGGTCAGTCCCATTGGCGTGTTATCTGGCCGTGTGCCCTAAATTAGATGCTGACGTCAAAAACAGAATGTTAAGCTTTTTAGACACGGGAGTGTCATGGCCGTGTGAGGGACACGGGTATGTGTCAGGCTGTGTGAAAACCCCTGTAGGTTCGAATTTAGAATTTAATTTGCACGGGCATGGGACACGGGGCCATCAGCACTACCATGTTTTAATGACCACACGGGCGTGTTGCCCTTCCACATAGGTGTGTGCCTTGTCTCAAGAGTTATTTTTATTTAGTCAGTTTAAGGAACTGAGTTGGTTCCAAATGGTTTCCAATAAATGTTTGAGGCTTCGTAGGCCCACATTAAGGTGTTTAAACAAAGTTCGAAAGAGCTTTAAATTTGATCAAGTCTTAGTGACTCGAAAACGATTGTATACATGTGATTAAGTATGGTAATACCTCGTGCTCAGTCCTGGCCTCAGACTCGGGTAAAGGGTGTTACATTTAGTGGTATCAGAGCTATGGCTTAGTCATTTATAGGTCTAACTTAGCGTGTGTATGAATCTAGCTATACATGCCATAACTGTATATTAATAGTGTGACGACTCCTAACTAGATAAATTATGTTTTTATTCATATAGTAAATAGATCCTGACATGGGTACGGCGGATGACGTGAAAAATAATGCGTCAGCTCCCGTTGAAGGGACAGTACCAGTAGATAGCGGGCCTGTGACACTGAGTTAAGGCGGAGGGGCTAAAGAGGCTTACCTCCACATGATGGATGCTTGGTACACAGAGTTTGTTCGTGCGAATCCGAACACTCTACCTCTCCTACCTCCTCCGATTCCTCAATATGCCCTAGTGGCTTTGCAAGGAGTGGATATGGTTAGGAGGGAGAAACACCCGATAGACAAGATACGAAAGCAAGGGGTCGAGGAATTTTGGGCTAATATTGATGTTGACCTAGAAAGAGCAGAGTTTTGGTTGGAAAATACCATTAGGGTATTTGATGAGCTATCGTGCACACCTGAGGAGTGTGTAAAGTGTGCAGTGTCACTTCTACGAGACTCGGCCTACCAATGGTGGAACACTCTCGTGTCAGTGATACCAAGAGAGGGAGTAACTTGGGAATTCTTCCAGGAAGAGTTCTGGAAGAAGTACATTAGTTAGAGGTTTATTGACCAAAAAAGGAAAGAATTTCTCAAACTAACGCAAGGCAGAATGACAGTAACAGAGTATGAACGTGAGTTCGTAAGGCTCAGCAAATACGCTAGAGAGTGTGTATCTACTGAGGCCATCATGTGCAAGAGATTTGAGGATAGATTGAACAAAAACATTCGATTATTAGTTGGCATCTTAGAATTGAGAGAATTTGTGGTGCTCGTAGAGAGAGCATAGAAGGTCAAGGAATTGGCCAAAGAGAAGAGAAAAACTGACATCGAATCCCGAGACTCAAGGAAAAGACAGATGGGGAAATCATATTAGTCCTCATCTAAGAAATCGAGAGACTTTCCTACTCAATCCAACATGTCAGTGGGGTTCTCGAACAAGAGTAAGAATAGGCAGCACACGACGTTTAAAGCCCAAACCACTTCTATTACGAGTATTAGAAGTGCTCAGCAAAATAGGTCGGAGTGTTCACAATGTGGTAGGCGTCATTTCAACGAGTGTCGAGGGAATGAAAGAGGTTGCTTCAAAGAGAAAGAGAAAAAAGTAAGATGTGAGGGCGAGTAGTGCTCCTTCAAGGGGTAGACCACAAAAGAACCCAGGCAATGGGGCTAGCAGCAGAGGTGCTTCTAGAGATATAGCTGTGAGGTCCGAGGGCCGAGCGCCTGCAAGGACTTATGCCATTCGTGCTCGCGAAGAGGCATCTTCACCAGATATAATTACGGGTACTTTTTCTCTTCACGATATTTCTATTGTTGCTTTAATTGATCCAGGGTTTACCCATTCCTATGTATGCATGAGATTAGTACCCAGTATGAATATGTTAGTTGGACCTAATGAATTTGTGGTGAAAGTGTCTAATCTGTTAGGCAAACATGTGTTAGTAGACTGAGTATGTAGAAACTGTCCCTTGACAATTGAGGTCATTGTTTTTTGGCTAACCTTATGTTGTTGCTGTTTGAAGAATTCGATGTAATCCTCGGTATGGACTAACTAACTTCTCACGGGGTTGTAGTGGATTATGGATGGAAAGGTATTGAGTTGAAATGTGAAGATGAAAATGTTTTTCAGGTTGAACCAGATGAATCGGATAACTCACCTGTAGTGATATCAGCTCAGAGAGATATCTGAGAAAAAGATATGAGGCTTATCTCGCTTTTGTGCTGAATACTCAAGTGGCAGAGTCAAAGATTGAATCGGTACCAGTGGAATGTGAGTTTACGGGTGTGTTTTCGGAAGAGTTTCTGGGATTGCCTCCAGTGAGGGAAGTCAAATTTGGAATTGAGTTAGTCTTTGGTGCAACACCCATCTCGATTGCTCCGTACAGGATGGATCCTAAGGAGTTAAAAGAGTTGAAAGTTCAACTACAAGAGTTAACTGACAAGGGTTGTGCGAGACTGAGTTTTTCTCCGTGGGGTGCCCTGGTGCTATTTGTGAAGAAAAAAGACGGATCGATGAGATTGTGCATAGACTACTGATAAACCGTAATTTATACATATTTTTACCCAATGTTTAACGCATTTTGTGGATGATTTCCCACTAGAATTGGTGAATTCGATGCTCCTAATGCTTTAATTTCATGTTTTATACCTAGGAGAGCATAGAAGAGCGAAAGGAATGAGAAACAGGCCAAAAACGGAGAAAATGGGCCAAAGTACGAAATCAACACAGCCTAAACTGCCTCACACGGGCAGACCACACGGCCGTGTCAATTTGGCAAGCTCGAACATGGCCTGAAGTAATCGAACACGGGCGTGTCACACGAGCGTGTCCCTGTAGAGCCCAAATTGAGTCCAATTCGGAAAAGGGTAATTTTGAGGGCTTTTAGGCATTCCAAAGCCTATAAATACACCCTAGAGGAGGAAGAAAAGGACACACAGAATAGCGGGCAAGGAATTACCCCAAGAAAGCCGATTAATCCATCTTAGAAGCTGGATTCATCATCAAGACTGAAGATCTCTCCTCAATTTCCCTTCAGGAGTTTTGGGTTTTCTTTATGTTTTTTATTCTTTATTATTCTGAGATGTTTTCTTGTTTAGTTATGAACTAAAACCCCTAAATACCTAAGGGGAATGAAACCTAGGACGAATCTTGTTATTATTTTCTGAATCGTATGATAAATATTTAATTTGTTCTTAATTATGTGTTCTTAATTCTTGTTTTGATATCCGAGGATACTGATTCAAGATAAGCTTTTATTCAAAGGAGGAATATACCCTATTTAAGAATTTTTCATAATTAAGCGGAGTTGATTGCGCGCCTAGACATAGGGTGACAAGATTTTGCCTGCTTAGGGTGAAACCTAATAAAGGGATCCATAGATTGAGTTAATGCAACCCTAGAGTGTTAATTAGAGAAAAGTCTCGGTTATTCAATCTAGGGATTAGATGTTATTAGCCTTGAATAGGGATAATAACATAACTTAGGGATCTCTTCGGAACAAGTTAAATGAATAAATCGTCTGATTCGGAGCCAGAATAACAAGTACAGTCTAGGTGGATTTTTCCTTAGGTATTGCCTTCATTCAATCGATTTTCCCAAAAGCAATTTCCCAATTCTATTCTCTGTGAGTTCTTAGTTTAGATAATTAGTTAGTTAAAACAAAAACCTCTTTATTCTTAGGCTAGATAATAAAAAGACAGTCATTACTAGTACTTTTAGTTCCTTTGGGTTCGACAATCCGGTCTTGTTAAAACTATACTACTGTTCGATAGGTACACTTGCCTACATCACGATAATAGTCAATTTCAAGAACAGGTAATTATAAATATTTAAAACCTATCATGAAATCACGCGATCAACTACCAACAGCTCAATAAGGTGACTGTGAAGAACAAGTATCCCTTGCCAAGGATCAATGATTTGTTTGATCAGTTGAAGGGAGCCACCGTGTTTTCTAAGGTCTACCTAAGGTCTGAATACTACCAGTTGAGGGTTAAGGAGCAAGATGTACCGAAAACCACGTTTAGGACAAGGTATGGACACTATGAGTTTCTTGTCATGCCCTTCAGTTTAACAAAAGCCCCTGCGGTATTTATGGATTTGATGAACTGCATTTTTCAGCCGTCTTTGGATAATTTCATAGTAGTCTTTATCGACAACATACTGATTTACTCTCGGAATGAGAGTGAGCATGCAGAGCATCTGAGAACTATTTTACAAACCTTGAGAGATAAGTAGTTATATGCCAAGTTCAGTAAGAGTGAATTTTGGCTTAAGGAGGTCGGATTCCTATGACACATCATGTCCAGAGATGGAATTAGAGTTGACTCGAGTAAGATCTCGACTATTGTTGAGTGGAAGCCACCGAAGAATGTGTCAAAGATATGAAGCTTTTTGGGTTTGGCTAGATACTACAGAAGATTTGTAAATGGGTTCTCAATAATAGCTACTTTGATGACAAGGTTGTTACAAAAGGATGTCAAGTTTGAATGGACAGAGAAGTGCCAACAGAGTTTCGAGAAACTAAAGGCTTTGTTAATCGAAGCCCCAGTCTTAATGCAATCAGAACCGGGAAAAGGGTTTGTGGTGTATAGTAATGCATCATTGAATGGGTTAGGGTGCATGTTCATACGAGAAGGCAAGGTAATAGCCTATGCCTCAAGTCAGCTAAAACCACACTAGAAGAATTACCCGACGCACTTTTTAAAGTTGGCCGCCATCGTCTTCGCATTAAAGATTTCGAGACACCATTTGTATGGCGAGAGATGTCGAGTGTTCACCAACCATAAAAGTCTCAAGTATTTAATGACTTAAAAGGAGTTGAATCTACAGCAACGAAGGTGGCTAGAGTTGATAAAGGATTACGAGCTAGTGATTGACTACCACCTGGGGAAGGTGAATATAGTCACCGACCCTCTAAGTAGAAAATCATTATTTGCCTTGAAGGCTATGAATGCTCAGTTGACCATGACTAATGATGGTTCGATTCTAGTAGAGTTGAGAGCTAGACCGATGTTCTTGCAAGAGATTTGTGAGGATCAGAATAATGATAGTGAATTGCAAGCCAAGCGAGTTCAGTGTGACTCGGGTGTTGAATCAGATTTTTAGATTAATACCGACGGATGCTTAATGTTCTGAGACAGAATTTGTGTACCCAAGGATAATGAGCTTGTAATAGCCCAAAATTGGGTCTAGTTGGAACAGAGGTTTCGGGACCACAAAATCTGAGATATAAATAATTATTTTATGATTATTTTAAGGTCTATGATATGATTGCATGATTGTGTGAAAATTTTGTGAAGAAATTCTATGCATAAAGTACTTAATTCGAAGTTAGGGACTAAATTAAATAAGTTGCAAAACTTGCATTCTAGAAGTTTCTAGTATGAAATTGATTTGAAATATTAATTAGGAGGTCTTAAATAGCAATTTGACCAATTTCTAAGTTATGGACAAAAATTGGACATGGATGGAATTTTTGGAAAGTTTAGTAGTAAGGGTATTTTGGTCATTTAGGGGTAAAACGAATTAAAATACAAAATTAAAAGCCAATTTTACTCATCTTCTTCACCATGGACGTGTATACCAAGGGAGACTCCATGGCTAGGGTTTTCAAGCTTCCCAAGCTCAATTGTAAGTCCGTTCTAACCCCGTTTTTCAAGTTCTTTACGTTTCTAGAGTCCCAATAACTTGATTTAGCTTATGCTAGCAATAATTCAACCTAGGGTTCATATTTGGAAAAATAACCATAGGTAAAATTTGTGTATTCTAGTGTTTTATGATACAATATGATGTTTTAAGTTATGTTAGACAACTTGTGCTACTCGGTTTTAAGTGAAAACGAGCAAAAGGGCTTAATCGGTAAAAATACCTAATAGTCATACGTATATGTTAGAGTGAGAATTTGATGTTGCCATAGAAGGGAAAAGTGATCATCATGTCATAAAACATAAGAATAAGGGATGAAGTTTAATTCCTGAGCCTAGGGGAAAAAGTGTAAATATGCAAAAGTTTAGGGGCAAAATTGTAATTTTTCCAAAGTTTGAGTTAAGGACTGTTTTGAATAGTACATTAATTAACTAAGTAAATTATGATGTTTTAGATCCCGGAAAACGAGATTTGGACCTAGAATGAGAGAAAAATTGAAAATTGGGAAAGTTAGTAAAATGGTCGTTTTAATATCAAGGTAAGTTCATATGTATAATAAGCATTAATTTATGCATGTTTCAATGTAAAATTGATATATTTACTATGATCTCGAGGTGTTGAAAGTATGTAAGTTGGTATGATAATAATACAACAATAATGCTGTAATTTATATTTGAAAGTTAAATTTAGTGAATTAATTGAATTATGTTAAATTAAATGATTATGGTGCCAAGTTTATGAATTGATTTAAAAATATGTCTATGGTACATGAAGTACATTGAATTATCATACATAAATGTGATTCCTATGATTATGGATATTATGGGAAATTGTAAGTTCATATGATTTTAATAAGACAATGTGTAATTTAATGTTATTGCGTTGATATTAAATGAGATGTAAGTTTATATGTAAGTAACACATCACTATTACTTGTATTATGATATTTTATAAAAATATTGGAAATATGTTTGTGGATAATTACTTGATTGGTGAAATTGTTTGGAAAGAGAGAGAAATCCTGGTTGAACCTTCGGAAAGTTTGGATGATACAGATGGTATGTAGCTAGGTCACATGTATAGTGTTGAGTGCACATCATGTGTACAAGAGAGCTACAAGACATTATGATGTAGCTAGGTCGCATGGGTGATACTATGTGTACACCATGTAGACAAGAGAGCTACGAGATAAACTGGCTAGGTCACATGGGTGGTACTAAATGTTCACATGTGTACAAGAGAGCCGAACTATATGATGGGTGGAACTATGTACTGAAACCACCAAGTATCGAGGATTGATCCGAAGTGTTCAACGGGAGACTCTCTATGTATTGCTTTGTGAGTTTTGTGATGAATAAGTGCAGGAACTTGGTTATGTGAATGATGTGTTCATTAAGTGACCAGGATGTGGTAAGGTTATAAACAAGTACGTTATACATGAGGATGATTTTATGGTGACCTTGTGATCATGGGCCTATACTTGTGATGTATGAAATGTGGTGAAAATGATTTGTGATATGTATGTTAAAATGAGGTTAATACAAAGAAAGTGTGAAAGAGTGAATTAGCAATAAAACTGTTTTGGACAGTAGCAGTGATGTGATTTTGAAAAGTTACCAAAAATAGTATAAATTGAATCAGAGACTGAATGAGATATCAAATTAAATCTTAATGAGTCTATTTTCATATAAAAGAAATATAGAAAGCAAAGGAGTTCTATATTTTGAGATATTTATGTTTTTGTGAGACTGAATCGAATGATTACGTGATCCCTGCTCGACTTTGGAAAATCACAAAAATTGGATAAAAATAATTAGAGGCTAAAATTATATTTTAAAATCCATAATGAGTCTATTTTCAAGATAAATCAACAAGAACATTATCCGAGTTCTGTACTGTGAGATAATTATTTTTTTAGTGAAGAGAGGTCAGAATTGTCAGAAAGTGAAACAGGGGAAATTTTAATGAATAAACTATACTAATTGGCTAAACCAAAAATTATGAAAATTTTATGGTGGAAATATATGTGAGTCTAGTTTCAGGGGAAATTTACGGATCTTAATTTGGATCTCTATAGCTCGAATTATAAATAATTAAGTGACTATGACTCGTGTGGACAGTTTGATGTGAACATTTATTAGTAAATTGTGAAATCGTACTTACAAGAATGCTATATACATTAAGGATGTGGAATGGAGAGGAGGAGGAGGAAAATAAATACTGTGGAATACATGGAAACTATGGTATATGAAATATTGATATAATGAAATAAATGATATGTGTTTATAAGAAAACAAAAAGAGAATGTTATGTATCATGACATGTATATATATATATATATATATATATATATATATATGACTAGTCTCAATGTAATGCTTGTTGGGTATGGAATTGAATTGAAATGTTTCAGGCAAACATGTTATTCTGCGCATCTGAATCGTGGTATTTTATAAAGATATGATCTAGCTTTAAATATGAATGCTTGATGATTAAGTTGAAGATATTTGGTAAGATGATAATCTTGGTATAAATGTATAAGTGGTACTATAATAAACAAGGTAAAATAAGTATGAGAGACACATGTATGATGACATACAAATGCTATGTTTGTGGTTTAATTGAGGATGTTTAATCATTAAATGAATGCCATGTTATATGCTTTTGATTTTGTATAAGTGTGTAAGAGATCAAGGTTGACCAAAGCTTGGAAAATAGCCTAGGTATATTCCACACAGGCAGAGACACGACCATGTGTCTCAGCCATGTATGGAACATGACTTTGGGACACGGGCGTGTGGAGCCTTAAAGCATGAAATTTCCAAGATTTTTGTAAGTTCTCGGTTTAGTCCCAAACCCTTTCTAAAGTATGTTTTGGGCTCCGTAGACTCAAATAAGGGACTACGTGTAAGAGAATGAACGCTTTGAAATATGAATAAAATTTTATGGCTCGTATTTTAGTTTAATGTTTGTATGTTTGTCTGGTAACGCCTCGTACCTTAGCCCGGCCTGGGATACGGGTAAGGGGTGTTAAAGAGCTTATTCAGAAGATTTTTCGAGAGGTGCATAATGGTTGCTTGTCTATCCAACCGAGTAGTGTGAAAATGTATAATGACTTGAAGAGAATGTACTGATGGTCGGGGATGAAAAGAGACATTTCTGAGTTTGTTTCCAAGTGTCTCTGTAACACCCCAAACCCGGCCCAGACGTTATGGTCGAATCTGACGTGCCACATTGGAGTTGAAAACCCACGTTTCATTTTAATGTTTTAAAAAACCATATATTTTATTGAGTTAACAAAGTGTATGGAAGCTGGGCACCAGGTAGGTATCCGAGACAGAGGAGGTGAGCCATGAAGGCTGCTTAAGTACCAAGCTCTTTAATTGGAACCAATCCTAGACATGCCCACAACCATAGCCACACTTTGTTATATCGAGTTTAAATTTGCTTAAGTGGACGTCTTTGATAAATCGATTAATCGTGATGTTGAGATATTTTAAAAACAAATATCGTTTTGAAAACACGTCCTAAGTCTAGCCCATTTGAATAATTATTAACCAATTTTTTTAAAGTTATTAAAATTAAATAATCCCGAAAAAAAATTGAAAGGAAAGTTAAAATTGGCCTTATTACAACCCAAAAGTAAATAATAATTAAAGTAATTAAAATGAAAACCAATACTTGTTTAAAAGCCCAAAGATGATCACCGTAGCCACTCAAATCCTCTCCGCCCAAGTCCTCACATCAAGGCTCACCTGTAAGGTTAAGGAAGGGGTGAGTTTGGAAACTCGATGTGCAACAAGCCCTTTCGAGCCCAAAACAATAACGGCCTATTGGGTCTAAGCCCAAATCCAATCTCAATCATGCATCGGGCCGTGGCCCTTTTCAGATTTCATATTTCATATCTTGGGCGAAGCCTTTTCATGTTTCATATTTCATAATCTTGGGCGAAGCCTTTTCATATTTCATATTCTTGGGCAAGCCTTTTCATGTTTCATATTTCATAATATGGGCAAGCCTTTCTCAGAAACAGTATGGCCTTAGGCCCATTTCAATGTCACATATAATTTCAATGAAAGAATGCAACCCATTTGGGAGACTACTCAACCCACCATCCGCTACTCTCCACTCGTACCAACCAACACACCATGTGGGATTAACTCGACCCACCCCGCCAAACTCTCCACGGCAAGATAGTCTTTATCATATAACCGAGGCCTAGCCTCTTTTAATAATCAGGGCCAAAGCCCTTTCAATAAGCGGGCATAAGCCCTTTTATAAGCGGGGCATAAGCCCTTTTGCACTTCCTCCATCCATATAAAACCCAACCCAATGCATTTATGATTACCTCATGTGCATATCATACATATCATGTGCGTATCATACATTTCATGTGCATATCATACATACCATATTTATCAAAATCCCATGTATTAAAATCATACATAAACCCTAGGGGTATAATGGTCATTTTTACCTAGGGGCAAAACAGTCATTTTCATATTATAAGGGTAATCTTGTAATTTTACCAAAAATTAGGGTTTCCATGTTTAGTAATGATTACTTAACAATTCATGGGTGCAACCAGTGATTCTGGCCCATTTTTAGCGAGAACGAGTTATTGGGCCTAAAACCCTTAATGGGCCCTACTTAGCCAATTTCGTCATCTAGGCCCATTTAGCCTATATTCCATAATGGTTTTATCAATCTCGATGTGCAATTTAACTAGTTTTCATATTCTACCAATTTTACCCAAATGGGCCCGAAAGCCCAATGGGCCCCACTTCGACCCCTCGAGGCCCAACTTACCAAGAACGCCAAAAATCACACTCTTACCGTTTCCATCGTTCTCGATCATCGTCTCATCGATTCTAACTAACTAGTGAGCGTTCGCTTGCTCACAAGTCCTCGAAATGCCAGAATTTCGGTATTTCGGCTTTTCGGCATTTATCGCTTTAAGCTATGAAAAAGGGTTCGTTACACACCTGATTTGCGATATTCCTTGACGAGATCTCCTACACGATTTCTCCTATAATCAATTGTTAAATAGATCATCTCGCAATAATTGAACCAAAATAAGAACTTTCCAATATTAACACTTACACATTCGGCCATCATCCATAATAGCCTTAGGCACCTTACCTTTGTCGCGATTGATGACTAGGCCTAGCTACTCCGGCGATCCAAGCTACTCCAAAACGACACTACACCTTGCTGCTCCTTCAATAAATAAACCAAAAAATATTAAAAGAAGACCCCATAAGGTCTATGCCCATATTCGGCCATCTCCCTAAATTAGAGAGGTTTCGGCTTTTCTTAAACTCCCTAATATTGAATTGATTAAAGCTACGAGCACTTACCAAGGTTCACTTACCCAAACGGTTTCAATCTTGTTTTAACTCCGATTCAACGCAGTCGCAGCTCTAAAACACTAGCAGAACCCGTACCACAAGGATCCTACGAATCGGCCACCAAGTCACCCAAGGGTGCTGTGCTTTTGGCTTTTGGGTCACTGAAGAAAAAGTGGTTATGGACCAAAAAGGGTGTTGACAAAAGAGAGTTGAAAGGCTTTTTAAAATAACAAGAATCGGATAAAAAGAAAAAGAACAAGTGTATACCTTTATAGAGCAATCGACTTCCTTTGACTCCTTCGGGATTTGGCTTATTGATATTCGGTTAGAAACGAGAAGAATGATAGGTTCGGCTTTTACTATAAACGAAAGAGAGGAAGAATAAGAAGTAGAGAGTTTGTGGAAGAAATAACGAAAGAGAAAAGAGAAGAAGGCTACATACCAAAGAAGAAATCGGCACACTCAGACCCTAATGCCGAAATTAACTAGCCTGATATCCTTCTGCCGAAAATCCCCTCTCAAATCTCCCTTCCAAACGGCTAAGCTCTATCCTTCTCTCAAATCCCTAAAATCTCTCCCCTTATCCCTCCTTAATTTATGCATTTGACTTGATCCAACTCTCCTCTTACAGAATCCACTTAGGTTCCAACACTTACCCTTCCTGCACATAAAAAATAAATCCTCTTATTTGCCAACACAGGGAATCGAACCCAGGACTTCCCTTATGCTCCACACGCCACCTTTTTAGGAGCTTAGTGGCGTCACCCTTGCCACTTTACTACAGCTTTTTTTTTGTGATACATTTTACCCACAACTTAATATAAGGGCACCTAGCCAGAACCCCTAACTCCTAAGTCCAAAATTTTAAAAATTCTACCGGGTTTTGGCCAACTCATGGGCCTTCCATAAGCCCATTAACATACCCACATTATGAATTCCATAATCACATACCAAATTTTAGAAATTTACTTAAAATATCAAAAATCGCGAAAAACCCGAAAATCAGGATGTTACAGTCTCGTTTGTCAATAAGTGAAAGCCAAACACCAAGTACCCTCGTGTTTACTTCAACCTGTGATGATTCCCTGAAGTGGAATCGAGTAACCATGAATTTTGTGTCAGGGTTGCCTTTGACACCAAGGAAAAAGGATTCAATTTGGGTCGTTGTTTATAGACTTATTAAGTCAGAATATTTTATATCGGTGTGTACCGACTACTCCCTTGAGAAATTGGCTGATTTGTATGTTTCGGAGATCGTAAGACTTCACGAAGTGCTTTTGTCGATAATCTCGAATAGGGATCTGAGGTTTACCTTGAGGTTTTGGAAGAAGTTGCAAGAGGCTTTAGGAACAAAGTTGAATTTTAGCACAACTTTCCACCCGCAAACCAATGTCAGTCGGAGAGAGTAATCCAAGTCCTTGAAGACATGTTATAGTGTTGTGTTCTCGAGTTTCAAGGCAGTTGGGAAAAGTATTTACCACTGGTCGAATTTGCCTACAACAACAGTTATCAGTCAAGTTTGAAAATGGCACCTTATAAGGCTTTGTACAGGCGTAAGTATCGAACACCCTTATATTGGGCAGAACTTAAAGAGAATTAGATTCATGGGGTAGATTTGGTCAGAGAGACTGAAGAGAAGGTTAAAGTGATTCGTGACTACTTAGGATCTGCTTTGGATAGACAAAAATCCTATGCGAATTTAAAACGAAAGGAAATCGAGTTCCGAGTCAGTGATAAGGTGTTTTTGAAAGTATCCCGTGGAAAAAAGTCCTTAGATTCGGTAAAAGAGGCAAGTTGAATCCACAGTTTATTAGAGCTTTTGAGGTGACCAAGAAAATTATACCAGTAGCATACTGATTAGCCTTGCCTCGTGAGCTAGATAAAATTCATGATGTATTCCATGTATCGATATTGCACTGCTACCGATATACCCCTCACATGTGATTTCACCGGAAGAAATTGAAATAAGCCTAGGTATGACCTATGGTGAAGAACCGATTAAGATTTTGGATCGAGAGGTCAAGAAATTAAGGAATAAAAGTGTAGCACTCATGAAGGTTTTGTGGCATAGACATGGAGTCGAGCAAGCCACGTGGGAACCCGAAGAGACTATGAAAGACCAATATCCAAACTTATTCACCGGTAAGATTTTCAGGGACGAAAATTCTTAAGGGGAGAATTGTAACAGCCTGATTTTGAGCCTAGTCAGAACAGTGGTTTCGGAACCACTAATCCAAGGTCAGAGAAATTATTTTTAATATTATTTTATGTGTGATGGCATGTTTATATAGGTGCATGAAAATTTTGGTGAATTAATTTTAGCGTTTGTGAGCGTAATTGCGAAAAAGAACCAAATCGCATAAAGTGAAAAAGTCCTATTTTGATAGCTAAGTGTGTCTAATAGCTAGAGAACCAAAATTGGGGGTCTTTAAAGGGCAAAAAGATCCTAAAAGGAGTGCTTGGCTGACCATGGGGACAAGAATGGTAAAAAAGTCAAATTAGGTGGGTTTTGGTAGCTTATTTGACTAAAATAAAAATAAAATGAAGGGAAAAGATATAATCTTTTTCCCCATCTTCTTCTCCACTGATTTTTCAGCAAAATTAGAAGTTTGAAAGCTTGAAAATTTCAGCAACTTGTAGCCCTCACCAGTAAGTGATTTTGATGGTCTTTCTTGTTGATTTTTGTACTTTTAGAACCCTTGTAGCATGAGTTTTCAAATGAGGGACTATTTCGCAAAATGGTTGAAAGTCTAGGGTTTTACCATGGGAATGTTCATGTTTTTTTCTAAAATTTTATGGAAGAAAATGAATCATGGTTGTGAAATAAACAACTTTTGTGAAGGGACTTCTCATGAAAACCCTAATAGGACCATTTTGTAAAGTTTGTAAAATAGATAGTAATGTTGTGAAATATTGGAAATTTTGGGTTATCATAGAGTAATAAATGGTCGGTTAGGCTTGACTAATAAGGAAACTAGATAAAAATCTTTTTCCGGGTCTAGGGGTAAAATGGTCATTTTGTGAAAGTCTAGGAGGAAAATGGTCATTTTGCCCCATTGTACATTGTTGAGTACCTAGATTGATAAAATGATTAAATTTGTGAATTTTTATCATTATAGATCAAGAATTACAAAATCCAAATCTAGACCGGGGGAAGGCGAAGCAAGTAGGCTAAAATTGACTAGTCACCTACATTTTGTAACTTGAGGTAAGTTATGTGTAAATAATGCAACTATATTGTTATCATGTATGAACGAATGAATTTTTATAGCATAAATTATTTGATTGTGGAAATGACTAAGCATGATGAGAATTGAAGTAGTAGAACTCCCGGTTGAGACTTAGGAATCTTTGGATATTCACGCCATGACACTTGGGTTATTTGTGTGCTAGTGTAAGACATGTTTGGGACATGTATCAACCACAGTATGAGAGCCAGTGTAAGACATGTCTAGGACATGCATCGGCCTCGAGATATTTAAGCCAATGTAAGACATGTCTGGGACATGGATCGGCATTGAGGCGAGAGGTAGTGTAAAACATGTCTAGGACATGCACCAGCCTCGCGAGATACAAGATAGTGTAAGACCTATCTAGGGCATGGTGTCAACTTGTTGTTTGTCAGTGTAAGACCTATCTGGTACATGACATCGACACCGATAGATGAGAACCAGTGTAAGACCATGTCTGGGACATGGCGTCAACTTGTTGTTTGTCAGTGTAAGACCTATCTGGTACATGGCATCAACACCGATAGATGAGAGCCAGTGTAAGACCATGTCTGGGACATGGCGTCTGCATCTTTACCCATGTTAGGGCGATTGAGTATCCAGAAGTATTCCAAATGCTTCAACTAAAGGTTTATGATTTATATCGAAATGAGAAAAGTTATGATCATGTGATGAGTGGTACAGGTGCCTAATTGAAATGGATGAGATATGGGTTCAATGTATGCAATATGAGTTGTATTGGATGGTGATGAGTAAGTTGTATTTGCGTCTATTTATGGTATTCATGAATAAGCTATGAAAGGTTATGAGCATATTATTTTATGATAAGTAGCTGTTGTTTATTTTCATGCAACTTACTAACCTTTATGCTTACTCCCTCTCCTTTCCATTTTCTTATAGTGCTACCTAATTAGCTCGAGGATCATCGAACGTCGAAGGCATCGATCACACTATCATCCGAAGCACTTGGTATAGTTAGATCTTTTATTTTGATTATGGCATGTATAGGACCCTGACTTTTGAGTTTTGAGTTATGTGAATGCAAGCTAGTCTTTCATGAATGTGAAATTGTTGGCATGGTTGAATATATGTAATGTATATAGGTCTTAACTATGGTTGTTTGGTTGAGAAATCATATTAAGTTAACCTTTGATATGTTGGTTGATGTTAGAATGTGTTTCAGGGAGGCAAAGGCTTGGTAGATAGCCTTATATTGTCCACACGGCTAGACACACGCCCGTGTGTCTAGGCCTTGGTGACACACGGTGAGCCCCATGGGCGTGTTATCCGGCTGTGTATCCCTTGTACGTAAAATTTTCAAGTCAGTATGCATGGTAGTAAACACACGGGCAGAGACACGACCATGTGTCTCAACTGTGTAGAGGACACGGCCTCTGGCCACGGGGGTGCGCCTTGGCCGTGTGCCCTAAATTAGATGCTGACGTCAAAAATAGAATTTCATAACAATTTATAATTTCATAACAATTGGACACCTCTAACATGTAGATCTCAACTTTTGTACTTTTTGCAATTTAGTCTTTTTGACTAAATTGAGTGCCCAAACATCGAAATTTTTGAACGAAATTTCATGAAATCATTTTGTGAAATCGTAGACCATAAAAATATAATAAAAATAATTTTTTTCCTCGTCAGATTTGTGGTCCCAAAACCACTATTCCGATTGTGCCCAAAATCAGGCTGTTAGAACTCTCCCCTTTTTAGAGTTTTTCGTCCCCGAAAATCTTACCAGAAGAAATTGCTTTCAACTATCATGAATCACTTTCAGTAATTTTCCTAGAATTACAAATCATATCAACCTCGTATATCTCTTTCTAATCACCTTTGAACTTTAACACACAATGTCAGAGCATATCGTTAAAGTTTTGAATTACTTTCTCAGACTTATCACCAATTTATAGGTGTATTACCGTGCCAAGATGCAACTGCGTACTCATAGTTTCTTGTAGCTCTTTCCATAATTGGGAATAGCCCTGGGATCTCTATCTGTAATAATAGAGACTGATACTTCACATAATCGAATAATCCTAGAAACATCTTACTCGGCTGGTTTGTTAAAAAAAAAATCTGTACATGATCGATCAATCACAATTCGATAACATCTTCCTTTTTGGAGATAAAGATAATTTAGATACAAAATCTATAGTAACTCTATCTCATTTCACATCAAGGTTATCACTGACTGTAATAGACCTGAATGCTCTTGACATTTAACTTTTATCCATTATCAAAACGACATCTGGGCATAAACTCAAAAATATCAGGTTACATACCCGATCACCAAAACATCTATTTCAAATAACTGCACATTTTTATTACTCCCAAAATGAACCAACGAGCTACTACTGAGCCTCGTACAAAATTTTCATGCATAAGCTCTGAATTCATCTGCACACAATTTCTATCTCCGAACAATAATATCAATCATTAGGTCAGACTTGAAATTCATAATAAAAAATTGACTCATACTGAACTCGTTTAACATACCATTCATTAGCACATTTCTGAGATTCTCAATCTTGCAATGAAAACATCACTTTAGCTTTTATTCTAGCTAAAATCAGATCATCATCAATTAAGATCAATCATGTAACCCACTCACAAAATAAACAAATATTTTTCCATTCAGTATCTGTAACTATATCTGTTTTCCCAAAGATTAACTAATAACTACTCGCGATATTTCAATAGTTCATGTCTTTAACACTATCTTAACTTCAGATCTTTCTATGACATTCGATACTTTAATTCTTGAAATTGGGGAACATGTGACACTTTTCTTCGACTAAACGATATCACCAAATTCTCAATACGGACATAAAAGTGACCGTCTCTAAATCACTGGTCGAACATTTCTTTTTAATGTGACATTAACCATATGAAAACATGAACCTTCACTTTACATTCTAGTAATAAAACACATTCCAATCCATTCAATAGTGCATCCCTGAAAAATCATAAATTCATTACTCAATTCAAACTGAACTCAGAACTAGAGCTTCGGTTAATAATATCTTCAACTGTTTTCAACTTAGCTAACATGCATAGAGCATCCAAATTTTCATAAATGTGATAACCATATCATTCAAAACAACTTTAACTCATAATAACATCATCAGATTAGAACAAATCTAATATGCATATCTCCGTATCATACTCTCTAGAATATCAATCCTTCATTCAGACTGTCCATCGATATACTAGTGTAACAGCCCGTTTTTAGGGTTAATCGAAACAGTGGTTTTGGGACCACAATTAGTCAAAATATTTATTTTATTATTTTAATAAGGTTTACAGTATGATAGAATGTTCATGTGAAAATTTCGTAAAGAAATTTTATCGTTTGAATGCTTAATTCGGTAAAAAGGATTAAATCGCATAAAGTGCAAAAGTAGTATTCTATTAGCTAAAGGTATTAAGGTCCTTATGTGGTTATTAATCCATTTATAAGATAGTGGAAGTTAGTGGCATGACATTTGGAGTAATTATTAAAGTTTTTAAAGGACATTATAGTAAATAAATTATTAAATGATAGTTTAATAAAATAAAAGGTAATTTTTATTCATCATCATCATCCCTAGCCAATTCTTGCATGAAGAATAGCCATTTTTATGCTCAAACATTTGACCAACTTGCCTAGCTTTCATGTAAGTCCAATTTGATTCCGTTTTTAATAATTTCTATATTTTTGAGATCGTTACAGCTTAATATAGCTAGCCCGTATCTCCGATTTGTAAACTGTTAAAGTATGTGAATTTTACCATTGTTGATTAAGTGTATATTTTGATAATTGATGATAGAAAATAAATTATTGTTGTTAGATATATAAGTTTTGTAATGTGAATTTTGGTAAAAATTTCAATTTTGGACTATATTATGAATTATTGAAATTATGTGGTTGAAAGTGTGATTATTTGGAAAATATGGACTGCTAGTGGTATGGGTAAAATTCGGATAGCATGGTTTTGTCCTTAATTGTATGAATTTGCAATTTTATGTGATAAGGACTAAATTACAAAAATGTGTAATAATAGGGGCAAAAGTGTAATTTTTCCAAAATGTGTAAATTGTGTAAATTGAATGAATTAATGATTAAATAAGTAATTTTTTTTATGATATAGATTGAGAAAAATGAGTTTCGGATCTAGAATGGGGGAAAACAAAGTATCAGATTAGTTGACATAATTCATCGTTACAGAGAACGAGGTAAGTTCGTATGCTATTAAATGCTGTTAAGTTGTGCTATAAATTTATTATTATTGTTGAAATGAATTATAATGCTGTTTGGAAATGAGTACGAGCACAATCGACAGAGTTATAATATCCGAAAGTCCAGTAAGAACCTTAGGAATAGTATAGGATACGAATGCCATGACATTAGGATTACGGAGATGAGATTATGTGTAAGACCATGTCTAGGACATTGGCATCATTATATGATTTCAAGTAAGACCATAGCTGGGCTATCGGCATCGACATGTGATAACATGTAAGACCATATCTGGGATATGGCATTGTACGAGACATATGTGATTTTCGAGTATCCTTAACGATTTCGAATGGTTCAACGGTCATAGTCCAGGCAAGAATAAAAGTACGATCGAAATATGTAATATAAGTACGTACAAAACTTATGTGAGAATCAAATGAAAGTGGTGAGTTATAATGTATCATGTATCTGAAATGCGAAAGATCTATGTATAAGTATGTTTCATGCCAAAATGTGTTTATTTGGCTATAATAAGGTATGATTTGAATGATATGTGAGATATGAGTTAAAGTTGTGTTAATTTCATATACATATGGCCAATATTGTGCGAAATACCATTATTTGATGATATATAACATGATTCGTATTTACTAAATAAGATGTGTTGGAAATGGGAATGAACCAAGTTATTTATATACATATTTGATCATGTACATATAAATGTGAATGAATTGGTGAGAATGTGATAGATCTATATGAGCAATGATATGAGTAAACAAGTGAAACTCTTGGTTAACTATGTAAATGAATTCATGTTATAAAGGTGAAAGCATATAAGGACATTATAATTTATGAAAATGTTTAATATGTGTTTAGTCAATAAGTTGAGTTTAATACCTTACGAACTTACTAAGCTTTATAGCTTACTTTGTTTTCTTTCCTATGTTTATCGAGTTTGGAGGCTTGTTCGGGCTGGAAGTCGTTGGAGATCTAATCACACTATCCAACTATGGTTTGGTATTTCTAAGCTTTGTGATATTGGTTATATGGCATGTATAGGTATTGTGGTTAATTGATGAGTATAATTAATTTTGGGAATTGATGCCTATGTGTTTGATGTAATTAGCCACGAGATATGGCTTGAAAATGATGTTAGTTTGGTGTGTATATTTAGTTTGCTATGTATATTGCCTTGTAAAATGATATATCTTGATAAGTTTGATTATGGTTCAAATAGCTCAAATAGTCATTTGGTATGTGACATGTATAGGCTAGTGATGTTATGATATGTGTTATGTGTATTTCTTGCCATGTGATATGGTATGAATATGATTGAGACTATGGAATTGGTTTTGGTATAGACTATGTGATGGAAAAATGTTATAATTGATGTATATATATGGTATTGTGTGAATGGCCATCTTGGTATGATTTGGTAGTTAAAATGGTAAGGTTTTGATATGGTTTTGAGTTTGGTTTTATGTTGTTGAGACAAATGGATTGGTATGATTTTAGTTCATGAATTGGTATGCTTTGATATGAAATTGAGTATGAAATTGATTATTGATATTATGTATTGAATTATGCTTTGGTTGATGCTTGTAAGGATGACCCTTTTTTGGGTGGCATGTTGGCCTTATAAATGGCCTATTTTTGTCCACACAGGCAGAGGCATGGTTGTGTGTCTCAGCCGCGCATGACACACGATCATGTTACATGGCAGTGTGTCCTTTTGGGTACCCTTCGATTTAAAGTCAGTATACCCTATAGTTTTGACACTATCTAGACACACGGTCGTGTCTATTAGCAGTGTGTGGCACACAGGCTGGCACATAGGCGTGTGATCGGCTGTGTGATGCAAGTCAGTAACCTCCTTAGATTTCACATGGCCTAGCACACGGGCGTGTCCTGGCCGTGTGTTACAAGTCAGTATGTATGCCCTATTTTTGCATTGCCTATGACACAGACGTGTCTAGTAGCCGTGTGAGGCACACAGCTTGTTGACACGGGCGTGTGACCCTTAAATGTTTGAAATTTTTTTGTATGTTTCCTTAAGTTTGTAAATGTTATCGGTTTAGTCCCGAACCTCTTTTAAGCATGTTTTAAGGTCTCGCAGAGCCTTATAAGGGACATTGTGAATGTTTGAATGAATTTCTATTATGAATGCTTAAATGTATGTGAATGAGGTGTATTATCCGGTAATGCCTCGTAACGCTATTCCGACGACGGATATGGGTTAGAGGTGTTACATTTATTGGTATCAGAGCTATTGTTTAGTCGATTCCAGGACTAAGATAGCATTTGTGAGTCTAGCTATGCATGCCATATTTAACCTGTGATAGTGTGATATCTCCCGATTCTGATGAGAATTATTTTAATTAAACAGATGTGTTTTCCAACTGAGCTAATTCTGATAGTGCAAAAAAGAAGTGGTGCTCAAATGTTAGAGTGAAAATGTATTTATGATGAGTTAAAACTCAAAAAGGTATGAATCAGAGTGTATGATATTCTGCTATTTATAAATGTTATAATTATATGAGTATATGTGTTGTGATGTTTGGTTTATGATTGCTATGTGAATATTTTGATTGTGAATTAATGATTTAATTTAGCGTATGAGCTATGTGTTAAGTACAAAAGGTGATCATAAGTAAATGATTGTTAGGTGTTTTGAGAATGTTGAATTAGTAATGAACTGGCCATTCATAATAATACGTGTGATGTGATGTTTCTCATCAGTAAAGTATTATAATGAAATCCATATTATATAGATTAAATAAGCTTACATGTATGGGATCACAGAGTTTCATGATTGAAGGATTAGTACTGTGATCAAATAAGAGAATGAGTCAGCAAGTAGAGACAGTACTAGAAGAGATGTCGAATCGTTCTGAAGGCTATTCGGATTATGTAATGTCACTGTTAAAGAAGAAATTGACTTTGATGAAACAACATATTCAGGTATGATATCTAAAGAATGTATTAACTGGAAGTTTTTCTGAATTGATTTATGTTAGTGATGAGATAATATGAGATTAGTGATGTCAAAAATAGACAGTGGAATAACGTTTGAATTGTAAAGATAGCTGGGTACAGGAATTATAATTAAATGGTTTACGATGATCTCTTTTGGGTACTCTATGTGTTTATCTACTCTCAGAGATATACGTAGTTGTATATTTTCAGATGAAACTCTTATCATATGAGAATATTAGCTAAATGTACTAATAGACGAAAGCATTGTTGGTCTGTTTAGGGTATGATCGGCGTTGCTTTATTTTTCTTTGGCATTCTTTTCCATTATGTTGATAGAAAAGTCGATGGTAAAATCTGTATAATTGCTAGTATTCTGTTCTACTAGTTATTGTTCTATTGAATATACATGAAGATTATATTGCTTCTGTCACTGTTGATTTCAGTGTTTATGAGTGTTGTTCTTTCTTCTGTAAATTTTCCGGGATATCATCGGGATCTTTATCATTCTATATGGGTTGTAATTTCTAGAAATTCTCTATAGCTCAACATCTTAAGATTTCACTTCCTTGGTTTTATTATGATTCTATGCGATTATCTGCAAGAGATAGTCTTTTGACGAAGATTAATATATCTAATATGACTAAAATTTCTAGTTTGATCATAGGAGTACATTGGTATAGTTATCAGATTCATAGAGATTTTGTTTCCGCATTGGTTGCTACTGAAATCATATTCAAATATCTTTTGTGATCAAAATGCATTACTGATAGCTGGGACATTATGTAACACCCCTATCCCGTAACTGTCACCGAAATATGTAAGGGGCGTTACCATACAAACAGAACATTATAGATCAATACAAAATCACAGATATCACATAGTATTAATGCATAAGCAAAACAACAATTCATCTCTTATGGAGGTCTCCCAGACCTAAGACATACTTTTAGAAAAGGTTGGGACTAAATCGAACACATTCAAAATTTTCAGAACTTAGAAAATTTTTTCCAATTCTTTTGAGGTCACGCGCCCATGTGACTAGGCCGTGTGCCTTACATGGGCACCAGACACGCTCATAAGATCTAGCTGTGCCATAACAGAGTATATATACTGAATTTTACACACAGCCAACAGACACGGCCGTGTGATAATTAGCTAGCTACTGACTTAAGGCCCTGGCCATATGACACGCCCATGTGTCTTAACCGTGTGGTCTAAAGAGGTTATTGCTTTGCATACATGGCCACAAAGCACGCCCGTGTTCACTGACTGTGTGGCACAATGCAGCTTGGTTGAAGCCAACTTGCCACTCTTTTTTAGGTCATTCCTACAAACAATATTAAACAACATTTATACTAAAATTTTCAGCCAATTCCATGCTCAAAACATGCTTCATTATAACTAATCATCATCATTCAATAACCTATTCAAAACCATACCAAACGTATTAAAAAAAATCTTATTACAACAACATGCGAAAATGCTAATTCCATAACTCACTTATGACACCTTTTAACTCATGCTTAAACTTAACATTTCCTCAACTTGGCATATTTCAAAATGACCACCACATACAAGGCCATATAACCATTACAAGCATACACAATTCATTTACCAAAACTAAGCACAAACATACCATTTGCTAGCCAACTCTCATGGCATAATATATATGCGTATCAAAGCTTAAATACATAGATATTCTAGCCTATACATGCCATACTTAAAAATATTTACACTTTCAAGATATGAAAATGAGTTCGATAATATGTTGGTGATCTTTGAAGGTCTCCGACCTTGTAGTTGCTTCAATATCTATAAAACAATGCAAACACACACAAAGTAAGCTTTCAAAAGCTTAGTAAGCTCGTACTATATTCATCAATAGTATATAAAACATAAAACATCAACACATAAGTATTTACAAATTCTCAATCATCTATCTAATCTATACCAACCCAATCCATATGTTCATAACAATTCACTGAACTTCACCAAGATAATATCATCTACCACAAAGGTATCATACATACCTGGTTCTTCCCATACTTACTCACTTTCATTCTCACCTCTTGTTTGAGTATTTCAAGACTTTGCATAAATTACTCATACTTTAACATCCGCACACTTAGTGCTGTAAAGATTAGCCAAAGCTAAAATTATTCCGCACACTTAGTGTCATCTCAACTAGCCGAAACTACGTCGGTATCGCACACTTAGTGCCTTTAATAGTCGAAGCTAGTTTAGATCGCACACTTAGTGCCAATGCATTCAATTCATCATATATCATCCAATTCAATTATAAACAACCCATGTATAATAAAGGCATCAAAACTTACTTAACATCATATTTTAAGTACAAACTTACCTCGTACTCGGAATTTGTCGACTCGGACTGTTTATTCTACAATCTTCGATTTCCCTCGGTCTAAGTCTGAATTCCTCTTTTCTTGATCTAAATATATTCAAAATTAACCCTTTTATTCACCAAATAATTTAAAACAATCCATATGTACACAATTAGGGCATTTTGCAAACTAGCCCTCTCATTTTCATATTCGACACTTTAGTCCCTATTTCACAAAATCACAAAATACACATAATTTTCATGTACACATGCTTAGCCGAATTCTCCTAGTACTCATACTAGTCCACACATTTCATTTATTTCACATTTTAGTCCCTCAAAATAATATTTTCACAATTTAGCCCAAATTACTCAATTTCATCAAAAATCCAAAAACAAAACATTTAAACCCAACATCAAGCTTCCATAATTTATCAACTAACATCACAAAGTTCACATTTTATCAATGGCACATTTCAAAATCATCACCAAAATCGTAACTTGAAGCATGGGTTCAATAGTATACGAAGCAACGATTACAAAAACATAGAAATTATCAAAAACTGAGCAAAACAAATACCTAATTCACCAATTCAAAGTGCCGAACCCTAAGTGAGCTTTCTCTTTTCTTTTTCTTTGTATTTTCGGTGGAATAACATGAACAAATGGCTAATTTCATGCTTTTGTTTTATTTTAATTACTTAATAAAAATTTTCCCATTTTACCCTTTTATAAACAATTATAAAACCTTTTAATGAATGGTTGTTTTAGTCTATTAACATTCCCAATGGACAAGTAACAACATAAGGACCCTTACTTTAGAAATCCAACTCAAATAGGCCCTTTAACATCTAGCACACAACTTTTACATTTTACGCAATTAGGTCCTTTTTACAAATTAAGCATACAAACAGTTAAATTTTCACACGAGACTTTCACACATATCAATTCACTTATAATAGGCACGAAAAATAATATTAAAATATTTTTCCAACTTGGATATGTGGTCCCAAAACCACTATTCTGACTAGGGTCAAAACCTAACTGTTACAATTCTCCCCCTTAAGGATTTTCGTCCTCGAAAATCTTACCGTTAAACATAATTGGATATTGTTGTCTCATAGAATCCTCTGGCTCCCACGTAGCCTCTTCAATGCCATGCCAATGCCACAATACTTTTACTAATGGAATTTTCTTATTTCGTAACTCTTTAACCTCGTGAACTAAAACACGGATTAACTTTTCTTTGTAAGTCATGTGAGGCTGAATTTCAATCTCAGAAGGTGAAATTACATATGAAGGATCAGATCTGTATCGTTGAAGCATCGATACGTGAAATACATTATGAATCTTTTCTAGCTCTGGTGGCAACAACAATCTATATGCAACCAACCCAATACGCTCGATAATTTCATACGGTCCAATGAACCTCGGACTCAATTTGCCTTTTCTACCAAATTGAAGCACTTTTTTCCACGGAGATACTTTCAAAAATACTTTACCGCTGATCTCAAATTCAATGTCTTTTCATTTCAAATCTGCATATGATTTCTGACGATCAAAAGCTACTTTCAGACTATCTCATATCACTTTCACTCTTTGTTTAGTTTCTTTTATCAAATCAACCCCGTGAATCTTATTTTCGCTAAGCTCGGTCCAATACAAAGGTGTATGGCATTTGTGACCATCTAAAGCTTCGTACGGTGCCATTTTAATGCTCGACTAAAAAATTTTATTATAAGCAAATTCAATCAAAGGAAAATATTGTTCCCACGTACCTTCAAAATCAGGAATGCAACACCTCAACATATCCTCGAGTATTTGAATAATCCGCTCAGATTGACCGTCTGTTTACGGATGAAAAGTAATACTAAAATACAAGTTAGTACCCAGAGCATCTTGCAATTTCTTCCAGAATCGCGATGTAAATCTTGGGTCTCTATCTGACACTAATGAAAATGGCACACCATGCAATCTCATGATACTAGAAATGTATAACTCAGTTAATTTATCGAGTGAGTAATCAGATTAAATTGGAGTAAAATGAGCTGATTTCGTCAAACGATCAACTACAACCCAAATTGCATCTTTCTTTCTCGGAAACAGGGACAAACCCGAAACAAAATCCATGGCACTCGATCGTAGTAACCCAGATGGCACTTGATGTTCAGCTTTAACTTACTGACAGATTAAACGTTTAGAAACAAATTCAGAGATATCTCTTTTCATTTTGGACAACTAATAATGCTGTTTCAGATCATTATACATTTTTGTACTACCCGGATGTCCAGAAAAACAACTACTGTGAGCTTCACTCAGAATCATTTGAATCAACTCTAGATTTCTTGGAATACAAATTCGATCTCTAAATCTCAAGTAATCATATTCATCCACTCTGAAATCTGAATCAGAATTTACATCACACTGAGCTCGTTTGGCCAAAATCTCATTATCAACCTTTTGAGCTTTGATAATCTATTGTAAGAACCAAGGTCTCACTTTTAATTCAGCTAAAACTGAACCATCATCAGACAGAACTAAATGAGCATTCCTTGCACGTAAAGCAAATAACAATTTTCAACTCAAAGCATCAGCAACAACATTTATTTTTCTCGGGTGATAATCAATCACAAGTTCATAGTCTTTTAGCAGTTCTAACCATCTTCTCTGTCGTAGATTTAAGTCTTTCGGAGTCATCAAATACTTCAAACTCTTATGATTTAAATACGGATGACATTTCTCACTGAATAAGTAATGGCGCCAAATCTTTAAGGCAAACACAATCGCAACTAACTCAAGATCGTGTGATAGTTCTTCTCATGCGGCTTCAACTGTCTCGAAGCATAAGCAACAACTTTTCCTTCTTGCATTAGAACACAACCCAGACCAATCAACAAAGCATCACTATAAATCATAAATTCCATACCCGATTCAGGTTGTACCAAAACTAGAGCTTTAGTTAGTAAAACTTTTAACTAATCAAAGTTGTTGACACTTTTCAGACCACTCAAACGTCACATTTTTCTGAAGTAGTTTTGTCAACGGAGTCGCAATCATCGAGAAACCTTTTACGAATCATCTATAATAACAAGCAAGTCCTAGAAAACTACGGACTTCAGAGACATTTCTTGAAGGTTTCAAATCCAAAATAGCTGAAATTTTACTCGGATCAACTCGGATACTAGAGGCTGATACTATATGACCCAAGAGCCCAACTTCTTGCAACCAGAACTCACACTTACTGAATTTTGCATACAACTATTTATCTCTCAAAATCTGTAATACTATTCTTAGATGCTCGGCATGTTCAGATTCATCACGTGAATAAATCAATATGTCATCAATGAATACCACAACAAATTGATCTAAATACTGTCTGAAAATTTTATTCATCAAATCCATAAAGATAGCAGGTGCGTTAGTCAATCCGAAAGGCATAACTAAAAATTCATAGTGATCGTACTCGTTCTGAAAATAGTCTTTGGAATATCTGAGTCTTTCACTCGTAACTGATAATAGCCTGATCTCAAATCTATTTTAGAAAACACAACATCTCTTTTCAACTGATCAAACAAATCATCAATTCGGGGCAGAGGATACTTATGCTTAATAGTCACCTTGTTCAATTGACAATAATCTATACACATTCTTATCGTACCATCTTTCTTTTTCACAAATAAGACCGGAGCACCCCAAGGTGAGAAACTCGATCGAATAAACCCTCGATTGGTTAGCTCTTGCAACTAAGACTTTAATTTTTTTAGTTCTATCGGAGCCATTCAGTAAGGAGCTATCGAAATCGGTGTAGTACTAGGTACCAATTCTATGCCAAATTCTACCTCTCTAACTGGAGGTAATCCCGGAAGTTCTTCAGGAAACACATCAGGGAACTCACAAACAACAGGCACAGATTCAACTTTCTTTTCTGGCACTCTTGAATCAATCACATATGCAAAATAAGCTTCACAACCCTTTCTCACCATACTCAAAGCTTTCAGCGAAGATACCACAGCAAGCAACCCATTCAAATCACTAGATTCAATTCTGACTATTTCATCATTCTTGCATCTCAAATCAATAGTTTTCCATTTGCAATTCACCACAGCATCATGCAAAGTTAACCAATCTATTCCCAGAATAGTATCAACTCATTAAAAGGTAACAACATCAGATCAGTCAGAAAACAATTGTCTCGAAACATTAACGAAAAATTCCTGCAGACTTTATCAACCAGGATACATCTGCCTAGGGGGTTCGAAACTCTAGTTACAAATTCAGTAGACTCTACCGGCAAAGTCTTACTATTCACTAAATTCATGCATATATACAAATGTGTTGATCCAAGATCTATCAAAGCAATCACAGAAGTATCGTAGAGAGTAAATGTACTCGTAATCACATCTGGTGATGAAGCTTCCTCGCGAGCTTGAATAGCATAGGCTTTGGCAGGTGCACGAGCCTCAGATCTCACAATTGTGTCATTCGTTCCTCTCTGACTTCCACTTAAATTTCACAACTTTCTGGAAGGTCTACCTCGAGAAACATTACGACTCTGCCTTGGATTTTGAACATTATCTTTTTCAGCTAAATATGGACAATCTTTTATACAATGATTTATTGAACCACAATTATAACAAGCTCGGTTATTACTTTTTCCCTAGCATTCACCAAAGTATCATCTTCCACATTGATCACATTCAGGCTTTTCATTTTTTTCATTATCAACACTGGCAATAGGCGTGGCTGGAGATTTGAAATTTGATTGTGATCTAGCACGATCTTTGTTCGAATGTCCCACAATAGTCTTTAAACGACTGCTATCATCTCTAAACTTCTTGGATCCAGATTGAAATGATTTACTCGATGATCTTTTTCGTACCTCTCTAGCTTCAAAATTAGCCTTTCTTTTCTCTTTCCCAAGATCTTTATCTTTACATGCTCTTTCAACAAGCACCATGAATTCTTTGATTTCCAGGATCCCAACTAGCAAACGAATATCTTCGTTCAAGCCGTCTTCAAATATCTTGCACATTATTCCTTCCAAAGATACACATTCATGGGCATACTGAATCAACCTTACAAATTCCCGCTTGTATTCTGTGACAGACATACGACATTGTTTAAGCTTGACAAACTCTTTGCATTTCAAATCAATGAACCTCTGACTGATATATTTCTTCCGTAATTCAATTTGAAAGAAATCCCATGTAACTCATTCACTCGGAACCACAGACGTCAAATTTTTCCACCAATGATACACCGTATCTCTCAAGAGGGAAACAACACATTTTATGCATTCATCAGGATTCAAAGACAACTCATTAAACACTCTTATTGTATTCTGTAACTAGAACTCAGCTTTTTCGGCATCATCACTTGTTGTAGCTCTGAACTCTTCAACTCCATATTTTCTAATCTTATCAATTGGTGGTCTACTCAACTGTACTGGATTCACTGGTGGCATAACAGGAGTTTGAGGAGGATTAACCGGGGGTGGAGATTGTTGTATAGCCGAATTGGTTCTAATATATTGGGTGAACCAGTCATTCATCATCTAATAGAAGGCTTGTTTAGCCTCACCATCACGACTACTCATAGCCAGTCGAGATTTAGCTTGCACTATCCCTTGCGTGGGAGCTGGCGCATTGCTTTTAACATTTTCAGCTATAGGTCTATCAGGATCCATTTGCTATATAAAAGCATATTTCAATGTCAAGATTCATCACACTATCGTAGTTCAGAAAGATGGCATGTATAGCTAGACTCACATATGCTATGGTAGTCCTAGAATCGAGTAAACCATAGCTCTAATACCAATAAAATGTAATACCCCTATCCCGTAACCGTCATCGGAATAGGTAAGGGGCCTTACCATACAGACAGAACATTACAGATCAATATAAAATCAGAGATATCACATAATATTAATGCATAAGCAAAACAACAATTCATCTCTTATGGAGGTATCCCAAACCTAAGACATACTTTTAGAAGAGGTTGGGACTAAACCGAACACATTCAAATTTTTTAGAACTTAGAATTTTTTTTCCAATTCTGTTGAGGTCACATGCCCGTGTGACCAGGCCGTGTGCCTTACATGGGCACCAGACACGCTCATGTGATCCAGTCGTGCCATAACAGAGTATATATACTGACTTTTACACACGACCAACAGACGTGGCCGTTTGCCATGGCCGTGTGATAATTAGCTAGCTACTGGCTTAAGCCCACAGCCATATGACACGCCTATGTGTCTTAACTGCATGGTCTTAAGAGGTTACTGCTTTGCATACACGGCCACAAAGCACGCCCGTGTTCACTGACTGTGTGGCACAATGCAAGCTTGGTTTAAGCCAACTTGCCACTCCTTTTTGGGTCATTCCTACAAACAGTATTAAACAACATTTTTACTAAAATTTTCAGCCAATTCCATGATCAAAACATGCTTCATTATAACTAATCATCATCATTCAATAACCTATTCAAATCCATACCAAAAGCATTAAAAAAAATCTTATTATAGTAACATACCAAAATGCTCATTTTATAACTCACTTATGACACCTTTTAACTCATGCTTAAACTTACCATTTCCTCAACTTGGCATATTTCAAAATGACCACCACATACAAGGCCATATAACTATTACAAGCATACACAATTCATTTACCAAATCAAAGCACAAACATACCATTTGCTAGCCAACTCTCATGGCATGACATATATGCATGTCAAAGCTTAAATACATAGATTTCTAGCCTATACATGCCATACTTAAAAATATTTACACTTTCAAGGTACCAAAATGAGTTCGATAATATGGTGATGATCCTTGATGGTCCCCGAGCTTGTAATAGCTTCGATATCTATAAAACAATGCAAACACACACAAAGTAAGCTTTCAAAAGCTTAGTAAGCTCGTATTATATTCATTAATAGTATATAAAACATAAAACATCAACACATAAGTATTTACAAATTCTCAATCATCTATCTAATCTATACCAACCCAATCCATATGTTCATAACAATTCAATGAATGTCACCAAGATAATATCATCTACCACTAAGGTATCATACATACATGGTTCTTCCCATACTTACTCACTTTCATTCTCACCTCTTGTTTGAGTATTTCAAGACTTTGCATATATTATTCATACTTTAACATCCGCACACTTAGTGCTGTAAAGATTAGCCAAAGCTAAAATGATTCCGCACACTTAGTGTCATCTCAACTAGCCGAAACTAAGTCGGTATCGCACACTTAGTGCCTTTAATAGTCGAAGCTAGTTTAGATCGCACACTTAGTGCCAAAGCTTTCAATTCATCATTATATCATCCAATTCAATTATATACAACCCATTTATAATAAAGGCATCAAAACTTACTTAACATCATATTTTAAGTACAAACTTACCTCGTACTCGGAATTTGTTGACTTGGACTGTTTATTCTACAATCTTCGATTTCCCTTAGTCTAAGTCTAAATTCCTCTTTTCTTGATCTAAATGTATTCAAAATTAACCATTTTATTCACCAAATAATTCAAAACAATCCATATGTACACAATTAGGGCATTTTGCAAACTTGCCCTCACATTTTCACATTCGACACTTTAGTCCCTATTTCACAAAATCACAAAATACACATAATTTGCATATACACAAGCTTAGCTGAATTCTCTTAGTACTCATACTAGTCCACACATTTCATTTATTTCACATTTTAGTCCCTCAAAAGAATGTAACACCCTCACGCCCGAGACCATCACCAGAGTCGAGCTTGAGGTGTTACTAAAGTTAATTCATTAATTAAACAGCTCAAACAATTTATTTTTAAAATTTCCAGACAAGCTGGCCAACTGCGTCACAATCTTAAACATTCATATCTCGAGTTTTGAAACTCAAAATTTAGATCCGTAAATTTTTCCTGAAATTAGACTCATATATTTATCTACTAATATTTTTCTAGAATTTTTGATCAAGCAAATTAGTACAATTTTTTAGTTAAAGTCTCCCCTATTTCAGGGTTCGACTACTTTGAACACTGTGTATTATGAATCAGATATCTCCCTGTACAGAGTTTAAATGATTATACTGTTTCTTTCTCATAAAACTAGACTCAATAAGGAATCTTTACATATAAAGTAAAACTTCTAATTATTTTTTTACAATATTTGGTGAATTTTTAAATTCAGAATAGGAGATTCAGAGACCACTATGACCCTATTCCACCAAAACTTAAATATCTCATAAAATATAACTCATTTACCTGTTTTGTTCCATCCATATGAAAATAGATTCATTAAGATTAAATTTCATAACTTATTCATCATTTATTTCTATTTCTACTATTTTTAGTGATTTTTCAAATTCACATCACTGCTGCTGTATGACTCTGTTTTATGGCCAATTTTACCATTTCAAGGATTTTCATGGTTTAGTTAAGACATAAAGCATACATGTTATCATATATAAAATTGATTAGCCATTCCAATAGCTAATCATTTACAAACCCTTTTCTTACCAAACCATAATCATATCATATGATCATTTATACAAAGTGAGTATAGTGCTATACATGCCACATTCAAAATATAGAAGCCATTTTACCAATTTAGGTCTTTGGATAGTGGGAACGAGCCTTCGACCTATCCCGATTCTCAAGCCGACTTGTCAAAACTACAATGAAGGAAAATGAGAGAGTAAGCATAAATGCTTAGTAAGTTCACATGCAAATAACAAGTAACATAATCATGCCATTCAACATAAACATTATTTACATAAACAACACCAAGACATTCATGTTACATTTGCATTTAATATCTTACTACAATTTCGTAATACTAAGTTCTCAACCCGAGGGTTTAAACACATACCTGTCAAATTTTATTATTCACCACACTTACCAATATGTCACTTTCGTATTAGGTATTCTCCTTATTCTATTAGAGATCTCCCGTTGAACACATCGGAATATGATTTTGGATACACGGATAATTTGCACATAAGTGCTATACTCATAGCTAAACAAGCTCAATAGCTTTTGAATCTATGTAGCCAAGCTACCATGTAACCCGCCCATAAATGAACTCGGAGTCAACTCAACGAGCTCGAGCATTCGCATCCATAAGTGAACTCGGACTCAACTCAATGAGCTCGGATGCTTAGTTACATCTCACGAACTCGGACTCAACTCAACGAGTTCAGAACTCAACCATCCTAGTGACATGTCACTTGTTCCCTAATCTATTCCCAAGGTTCAAACGAGATTCTTTTCAATTACACATTTTGATCGCCTTCTTCAGAATATAGAAATCGATATTTGCTAACATCTAATACTTATCAAGTTGTTCACATAATTTGCATATCACCAAATAATAATTTACAAAACATCATATTTCATGATAATAAGTATCATTTCATATAAATAACATTAAGTCACTTAAAATAAAATTATGTTACCTTATTTACACATGAACTTACCTCGATACAAAATATTAGCAATCGAGCCTATTCCTCGTAAACTTTGTTTTTCCCTCGATCGCGACTTGAATCTCGTTTCTCTTGATCTATAATGCCAAATTAATTTATTTAATACGTACATTCATCAAAACAACCCTTAGTACGAACTTTGGCAAAGTTACCATTTTGCCTCTAAACTTTCACATATTTGCACTTTTTCCCCAAGGCTCGTAAATTAACCCTCATCCTATTTTCTTATGTTTTATGACATGCTGATAATTTTTCCCTTCTATGGCAACATCAAATTCACACTCTAACATGTACTTATGACTATTAGGTATTTTTACCGATTATGTCATTTTAGTCATTTTTACGTAAAATCACTTAGCAAAAGTTGTTTAACACAATCTCAAGCTTCATATTCTACCATAAAACATCAAAATTAATGCATATCATTTATGGGTAAATTTTTAAATATAAACCCTAGCTCAAAATATTGGTAGAAACAGGTAAACCGCGCTACGAGGATTTCAAAAATGTAAAGAACATTAAAAACAGGCATAGAAATCACTTACAATCAAGGCTTAAAAGTGTTGAGACCCTAGCTATGGTGGAGAGCAAAATTTGGCAGCAACTTATGGAGAAGATGATCATTTTTGTGTTATTTTTGCCATTTTATTTATTTACTATCAAAATAACCAAAATGCCCTTACTTATTAAACTTTCAAAAATTTCTTCCATGTCCAATTTTTGTCCATAAACTTAAAATTGGTCAAATTGCTATTTAAGACCTCTTATTTAATATTTCAAAGCAATTTCATACTAGAAACTTCTAGAATGCAAATTTTGTAACTTATTCAATTTAGTCCCTAACTTCAAATTAAGCACTTTATGTATAGAATTTCTTCATGAAATTTTCACACAATCATGCAATCATATCATAGACCTCAAAATAATCATAAAATAATTATTTCTATCTCAGATTTTTGGTCCCGAAACCACTATTTCGATTAGGCCCTAATTCGGGATATCACAAATAATATTTTCACAATTTAGCCCAAATTACTTAATTTGATCAAAAATCCAAAAACAAAACATTTAAATCCAACATCAAGCTTCCATAATTTATCAACTAACATCACAGAGCTCACATTTTCATCAATGGCACATTTCAAAATCATCACCAAAATCGTAAATTGAAGCATGGGTTTGATAGTATACGAAGCAACGATTACAAAAACATAGAAATTATCAAAAACCGAGCAAAACAATACCTAATTCACCAATTCAAAGTGCCGAACCTTAAGTTAGCTTTCTCTTTTCTTTTCCTTTGTATTTTCGGTGGAGTAGCATGAACAAATGGCTAATTTCATGCTTTTGTTTTATTTTAATTACTTAATAAAAATTTTCCCATTTTGTCCTTTTATAAAAAATTATAAAACCTTTTAATGAATGATTGTTTTAGTCTATTAACATTCCCAATGGACAAATAACAACATAAGGACCCTTACTTTAGAAAGCCAACTCAAATAGGCACTTTAACATCTAGAACACAACTTTTATATTTTACGCAATTAGGTCATTTTTTGCAATTAAGCATACAAATAGTTAATTTTTCACACAAGACTTTCACACATGTCAATTCACTTATAATAGGCACAAAAAATAATATTAAAATATTTTTTCAACTCAAATATGTGGTCCCAAAACTACTATTCTGACTAGTGTCAAAACCTGACTGTTACACATTACCTATCGGTGCTGTTGAGATGTCAGCTTTATTATGGCACTATCGTTTTAATCTATCTGATGGTTGTGGCTTCAGTATAGTTCAAAGCTCTGTTGATTAATAATTGAAAATTTATTGTTTGACAGTCGACATCAATTCAGTGGTTTAGTCTGATTTGAGTTATTTGCTTGAAAGGTTAAAGGAGTTATATGTGTTTGAGTTTATCCTTAGATCCGTAAATAAATTTTTGCACATTCATGGGTTAATTGATAAATAGTCCAAATGAAGAATTCATATTCTAGAAGACATGATACTAAAATTATATTTATCAGAACGGTTTTATTGAGAAATGTTTTCGTAAATTAAAGATGTTTTGATTGAGAAAATCATCGTGTTTGTGAAGTCCGCATGATATGATAATTATTAACAAAGTGGCAATCAGTTGAAGACATTGTCAACTGAAACATCAGTTCTAGTTCTGCCTGCACCGAGTAAAGAGTTTATGATTTTTAGTCATGCGTCATTAAATGTTTTGAACTGTGTTATAATACAAGAATGCATAATGATAGATTATGCTTACACGCAGTTAAAGCTGTATGAAAAGAGTTTTATGACTTATGAATTGGAGATGATTGATAAGGTATTCACGTTGAATAGTTAATGACATTGATTGTTGGGTGAGTAATTAAACCTATTTATTGATCGTAAGAGTGTTTAAAATATTTAATGTTGCAGAGAGATCTGAATTTGGGACAACAAAGGTGGCTTGAATCGTCGAAAGGATTTGAGTTAGAAATTGATTCTCATCCAAGGAAGAATAATTACAGTCACGGATATTCTAAGTAGGAATATGACAGCCTTAAAACGACCCTAGTCGGAATGTGGTTTCAGGACCACAAAATCGAGGCATAAAAATAATTTAATATTCATTTTGATGCCTATAATATGTGTTAATTCATGTGTGACATTTTTGATGTTTTGATTTAGGGTTATAAATGTGAATTTCACTAAAAAGGACCTAGTAGTAAACTTTGAAAGTAGGATAGGGAAATGTGTGATGACTAATTGAATCATGCATGCAAAACAATGGCTTTGCATGTCAAATACCCTTCTTTTTATAAGTGGTGGCGGCCATGACAAAGGATTTATGGGCAAAACATGTCATGGACATGTTTTGTTGGTGCATTATGGGAGGAAACAATAAACTAAGGTTAGGAATAAAGAAATGGGAAGAAAAAAAAGAGAGAGAAGGTGTGTGATCCCCCCATTGTCATGAGTTGAGGGATAGAAAACAAAAAAAAAAGTGTTCATCATTTTTTTCACTTCTCTTGGCCGAAAATTTTAAGGAAGAAGGAGGGAGTTTTTGCTTCATGCTTGGTTTGGAAGAGGATTAGGAGGAGGTTTGGCCATACTTGTATCTAGATTAAGGTATGTTTGAGGTTGTGCCATGAGATTCATGCATGTTTTTAGTTGCTAGCTTGAGTTCCAATTAGCCCTTGGTTCAAATCTTTGCTATGTCATGGGGATGATATTCGGCCAATGAGGATTTTGTGTTAATGCCATTGCATGCTAAATATGAAGCTTGTTAATGATATATGTGATGGTGGGTTGATGACTCTTGGATTTTCTTTTAGCATTTTTGAGTGAGACATTAAGTTCTTTGTTTAACCATGACCAAAATTGAAATGGTATGGTGTTGTGATGTATTCGGCCATGTTATATCCATAAGTATGATTTATGCTTATTGCATGGTAAGTAAGATTTGTGTTTTGGATATATATTTATATTTGGTTATAATCAACTTGAGATTCGGCCCTTGCACCTATATGTATATATGTTTGCACATGATGTATTGGCATGACATATATACTATCTCAAGGTATATATTTACTTATGATGATGTTTCGGTTATGAAGTAAATGATAGATGCGTATTGAGCTACAATATGTAATGCATTAGTTAGTAAAATGTATGCCATTTATGTGTGGTATTAAATATGTAATTGGCCTCAACATCAACATGCATATTTGGCCACATGAGATGGATTGGTGTGCATGCATTCGGTTAGAGGCAAGCATATTGATGCCTTTATCTTGGTTAGGACAATCGGCTAAAAAGGAGTGTGGGTTAATATCTTGAGTTGATGCATGATTTCACATGTATGTGACTTTAATGTCTAATGTATAAATGTGGGCTAAGTGCCTTGTGTTCCTCTTTTCGATGCTCAAATGATTAAATCGATTTATTTATTTAATTAAGCTCAAGAGCAAAGGGATCTAAATCCGATAAAGGGAAGGAAAAAGTGGTCGAATAGCCATCAAATCGCTTCGACAACATCCGAGGTAAGTTCTTGAGTAATAGAGCTTAAATTATGATTTGATTAGATCATGTTTTAAGCAAATCGAAATCATGCTCTTTGTGTGTGGATATTGAGCCGAAATTTGCAAGTGTGATAAGTGTCTTGTGTTTGAGTTTTTGCTAATGAAAATGAAATACGAATGTGTCATGATTTAGTGTTAAATGTGCATGGTTATTCAATGATGTCCGGCTAAGTCCCAAGGCTTTGTGCTAAGTGACCATATCCGGACTAAGATCCGAAGGCATTTGTGCGAGTTCCCAAATCCGGGTTAAGTCCCGAAGGCATTTATGCGAGCTATTATAACCGGGCTATGTCCCAAAGGCTTTTGAGTGAGTCGCTATATCCGGATAAAATCCGAAGGTACGTGATTCGGGAATGAGCAATCTTTCTGTAAAAATTTTAGCTAATACGCTTGCAAAATTCCAGCAATGAGGTATGTTTCGTATGTGCTTTGAATTAGTTGAGCCCTTACAAATAAGTATTCGCTCAGTTGATAAACGAGCTACCGGCCTTTGGCTAAGTTGATCTTTTGTGTATGAACATAAGGGTTGGTAATGTGAAGTAAGTATGATATTGAGAATGTGTGCATATGAAATTATCCGTTTAGCTATATGAATGCTATGCTTTTGTTGTGCTGGAATCCCTTGCTCGAAACTTACTAAGCATAAATTGCTTACTCCGTTTCTTTGTTCTCTGTTTTATAGATTTTGGCTCGTCAGCTATCGGACTCGGGATTTTTGGAAGTCGAAGTCTCCCACACTATCAAAGCCCCCCCTTTGGTACAAATTTTGGTTGAACTTTGAAATGGCATGTATAGGACTACTCTTTCGTTTGTTGGTCATAGACCCTTTGATTTTGTATAAATTTGGATAGCATGCGAAAATGGCTTATATACACTTTGGCATGGTATCATAATCATTTTGTATGTTGTTCATTAAGAGATGTGGAAATGTTTGGAATCGATTAGCCCTTGGAATGGTTAACCGTGATCATCTTTTGTGCCATGTATGCTAAAAGGGCTAGTTGAATCAAGGAAATTATGAAGTAGGTAAAATCTACCTTAAAGATAGAGGTTGACAGCTGCAGTGATGTGGATGTGAAAAATTACTAAAAATAGTAGGAATGGAATTAAATAGTGAATAAATTGTGTAAATGAACCATGATGACTCTATTTTCATAGGAAAGTAATGAAACGATCATATGAACAGTATGTTAAGAGATATTGAAGTTTTTGCGAGACAGGGCCAGAACGGTTTCTGGATTCCCTGTTCCGACTTTGGAAATTCATTGTAAACTAACCAGAGATAATTAGGAGTCATGCTATATATGTATAGATTCATCTTTGAGTCTAGTTTCTATATAAACAAATGACATCAGTATTGAAGCCCTGTACAGGGAGATATCCAAGTTGTAATGCACGAAGGTCAGTGTAGTCGATCCCTGTAATATGGGAGGCTTTAACTAATAAACTGTACTAATTGGACCGACCAAAAATTCTAGAAAAAAATTTGTAGATGCATATATGAGTCTAGTTTCAGGGAAAAATCACAAAACTGATTTTCGAGTTGTGGAACTCAAGATATGATTTTTAAAGTGACAGTGACACAGTTAGCCAGCTGGCTGGAAATTTTTTAAATGGACTGTGAAAAGAAATATATTTATGTCTGTTAGCACTTCGTGTTCGACTCCGGTGACGGACTCGGGTACGGGGTGTTACAATTTTATTGGTATCAGAGCTACGGTTTAGTCGATTCTAAGACTACCGTAATGCGTTTGGGTCTAGCTATACATGCCATTTTATGTGATTATTTGATAGTGTGGTGATTTCTGACAATTGCAAATGTGTTTATTTATAGTAATGGATCCCGATCCCGACCGAGCGGTAGCTGATGATCTTGAGAGTGTAGCACCTGCTCCCGCACAAGGGACAGCGCCGGCGGACTCTTAACCTAATGCTAGTAATCAAAATGATGAAGCTAGACAAGCTTTCTATAGCGTGATGAATGATTGGTTCAACCAATACATTCGAACTAATACTGACTATTCCACAACCTCCATTCCCAACAAACACAACCCCGACCTACAATGCCTCCGTGAATCGACCAAATAAGGTCAAATAAGCCCCAGTTGATGAATTCAAAACATGGGGCTACTGAATTTAAAGCTACGGATAGCGACGATGCCGAGCAAGCTGAATTTTGGTTGGACAACACTATCCGGGTACTCGATGAGCTATCTTGTACACCCAATGAATGCCTAAAGTGTACTATCTCCTTGCTACGCGATTTTGCCTACTATTGGTGGAGTACTCTGACTTCAGTTGTGCCCCGAGAGCAAGTAACTTGGGAGTTCTTCCAAACTGAGTTTCAGAAAAAGTATATCAGTCAGAGATTTGTTGATCAAAAATGGAAGGAATTTCTTGAGCTTAAGCAAGGTTCTATGTCAGTTACTAATTACGAGCGAAGATTTGTTAGACTTAGTAGATACGCTCAGGAATGTATTTCGTCCGAGGCTATCATGTGTAAATGCTTCGAGGATGGGCTGAATGAAGATATAAAAATGTTCGTTAGCATTCTTGAAATACAAGAGTTCGTAATACTTGTCGAGCGAGCTTGTAAAGCCGAAGAGCTTAGAAAAAAAAAATAAAAAGTTGATGTGGGAACTGGAGAGTTTCGTAAAAGATCCTCGGGAAAGTCTCTTCAATAAGCATTGAAGAAATTTCGTGATGATGTGGGCCGGTCTAGAGGCACTTCGGGCCTTTTTAGACAAGATCGTGATCGACCCCTTGTGGGTACATGAGGCACTTCGGTCGCCAGTGTTGGGAATGAACGTCGAGACAGAACGGAGTGTCAGCATTGTGGCAAATGGCATTCTGGAAGTTGTAGATTCCATGACCACTCCGTTATAAGTGCGGATCGCTTGACCACTTCATTAAAGATTGCCCGAGGTTGCTGAGCAGAATGTAAATCGAGTGGGAAACCGGCGCTACCAATCGCCGAGGTAGACCATCTAGAAATATGGGCAATGCTAGTGGTGGTCGAGAGGATCTAGAGATGCTACGACCAGATCCGAGGCTCGCGCTCTGCTAGGGCTTATGCAATACGCGCACGCGAGGATGCTTCCTCACCGGATGTTATTACGGTACTTTCACTCTCTTTGATACTAATGTGATTGCTTTGATTGACCCCGGTTCTACTCATTCTTATATATGCGAAACCTTAGCATCCAAGAAGACTTTACCTATTGAGTCTCATCGAGTTCGTAATTCGTGTCAAATCCCTTGGGTCGTTCGTGCTTGTTGACAAAGTGTGTAAGAAATGCCCCCTAGTAATTCGAGGTTCCTGTTTTCCGGCGGACTTGATGCTTTTGCCGTTCAACGAATTTGATGTTATCCTCAGTTTAGATTGGTTGACCATGCATGATGCGGTTGTGAATTGCAAAGGCAAGACTATTGATTTGAGATGCGCAAATAACGAGATAATCCGAGTTGAGTCTACAGACTTAAAGGGGTTGCCAGCTGTAATATCAGCAATGTTGGCCCATAAATATGTAAGAAAGTGGTGCGAAGCATACCTTGCGTATGTACTTGATGATAAGGAGTTAGAAATAAAACTCGAATATGTGCCTGTAGTTTGTGAATACCCGGATGTTTTTCCCGAAGAATTAACGGGTTTGCCACCTGTTCGGGAGATAGAGTTTGGTATTGAACTTGTACCTGGGTCTACGCAGATTTCGATAGCTCCGTATCGTATGGCACCAACCCAGTTAAAAGAGTTGAAAGCTCAGTTGCAAGAATTGATGGACAAAGGTTTCGCTCGACCAAGTTTCTCACCTTGGGGTGCACCAGTATTGTTTGTGAAAAAGAAGGACGGAACCATGAGGTTGTGCATTGACTATCGTCAGCTGAATAAAGTGACGATAAAGAATAAATATCCGTTACCACGTATTGATGATTTGTTTGATCAACTAAAGGGAGCCTCAGTGTTTTCAAAGATAGATTTGAGATCGGGTTATTATCAGTTGCGGATTCGAGACTCGGATGTACCCAAAACTGCTTTTAGAATGAGGTACGGTCACTACGAGTTCTTAGTAATGCCGTTCGGGCTCACTAATGCCCCTTTGGTATTTATGGATTTGATAAATCGGATCTTCAGACAGTATTTGGACCGGTTCGTAGTTGTGTTCATTGATGACATCTTGGTCTATTCAAGAGATGAGACCGAACATGCTGAACACCTGAGATTAGTGTTGCAAATATTACGGGATAAGCAGTTATATGCTAAGTTCAGCAAGTGTGAGTTCTGGTTAAGAGAGGTTAGCTTCTTGGGTAATGTGGTATCTGCATCGGGTATTCGAGTCGACCCGAGCAAAATTTTAGCCATACTTAACTGGAAGCCTCCGAGAAATATTACTGAGGTTCGGAGCTTTTTGGGACTTGCCGGTTACTACCGACGGTTTGTAAAAGGTTTCTCGATGATAGCCACACCCATGACGAAGCTACTTCAAAAAGATGTTAAGTTCGAATGGACGGAAAAATGTCAGAAAAGTTTTGATCAACTAAAAACTTATTTGACGGAAGCTCCAATTTTAGTGCAACCCGAATCAGGCAAAGAGTTTGTCATCTATAGTGACGCCTCCCTACTTGGGTTAGGTTGCATATTGATGCAAGAAGGTCGAGTTGTGGCCTATGCGTCGAGACAATTAAAGCCACATGAGAAAAATTATCCGACTCATGATCTCGAATTAGCTGCCATCGTATTCGCCTTGAAAATATGGCGACATTACTTATTTGGTGAGAAGTGTCATGTGTATTCGGATCACAAAAGTCTCAAATATTTGATGACTCAAAGAGACTTAAATCTGCGACAAAGACGTTGGCTCAAGCTGTTAAAGGATTATGAGCTTGTCATTGACTATCACCCGAGAAAGGCTAATGTGGTTGCGGATGCCTTAAGTCGTAAATCACTGTTCGCTTTACGAGCGATGAATGTACACTTGTCTGTTCTACCCGACAATGTGTTAGTAGCTGAATTAAAAGCCAAACCATTATTGATTCATCAAATTCGTGAGGCTCAGAAAGTCGATGATGAATTGGTTGCAAAACGGGCTGAATGTGCTCCGAATGTGGAATCAGAGTTTCAAGTTGATGATGACGATTGTTTGAGGTTCAGAAATCGTTTGTGTATTCCAAGAAATTCAGAACTTATTTCGATGATTCTGAACGAAGCTCATTGTAGCCGAATGTCAATTCACCCGGGGAGTACGAAAATGTACCACGACCTAAGACGTCAGTTTTGGTGGCATGGTATAAAACGAGACATTTTCGATTTTGTTTCGAAGTGTTTAATATGTCAGCAAGTGAAGGCGGAACACCAAGTGCCTATGGGTTTACTCCAACCGATCATGATACCTGGATGGAAATGGGATCGAGTAACGATGGATTTTGTATCTGGGTTGCCAGTGTCGGCAAGTAAGAAAGATGCGATATGGGTCGTTGTTGATAGATTGACTAAGTCGGCTCACTTTATCCTCGTACGCGCGGATTTTTCAATGGATAAATTAGCTAAATTGTATGTTTCTCAGATTGTGAGATTACACGGGGTACCTATTTCTATCGTATCGGATAGAGATCCGAGATTCACCTCACAATTTTGGAAGAAATTGCAAGAAGCTTTGGGCACCAAGTTGCATTTTAGCACCGCTTTTCACCCCCAAACCGATGGTCAATCCGAGCGGATAATTCAGATACTTGAGGATATGTTGAGATGTTGCATCCTCGAGTTCGGTGGTTCATGGGAACGGTATTTACCTTTGATTGAATTCGCTTACAATAATAGTTTTCAATCAAGTATTAAGATGGCACCTTACGAGGCTTTGTATGGTTGTAAATGCCGTACACCATTGTTTTGGACCGAGCTCGGTGAAAATAAAATTTTTGGAGTTGATTTGATTAAAGATGCTGAATAGAAAGTAAAGGAAATCCGTGAAAGTCTGAAGGCGGCCACAGATCATCAGAAATCGTACGCGGATTTGAAACGAAAAGACATTGAATATCAGGTGGGAGATAAAGTGTTTCTTAAAGTTTCGCCTTGGAAAAAGATACTCAGATTTGGCCGTAAGGGCAAGTTGAGCCCGAGATTCATTGGGCCATACGAAATCTCTGAACGAGTTGGTCCAGTTGCGTATCGTTTGATTTTGCCCCCTGAACTCGAAAAGATTCACGACGTCTTTCATGTTTCGATGCTTCGACGTTATAGATCTGATCCGTCGCACGTAATTAGTATATCAGAGGTTGAAATTCAAGCCAATACGAGTTATGAGGAAGAACCGATTCGTATCCTAGCACGTGAAGTGAAAGAGTTGCGAAACAAGAGGGTTCCGCTAGTGAAAGTGTTATGGCTCAAACACGGGATAGAAGAAGCTACTTGGGAACCCGAGAACTCTATGAAAGAGCGATACCCAAACCTATTTACCGATAAGATTTTCAGGGACGAAAATTTCTTAAGTGGGGGAGAGTTGTGACAGCCTTAAAACGACCCTAGTCGGAATGTGGTTTCGAGACCACAAAACCGAGGCATAAAAATAATTTAATATTCATTTTGATGCCTATAATATGTGTTAATTCATGTGTGACATTTTTGATGTTTTGATTTAGGGTTATAAATGTGAATTTCACTAAAAAGGACCTAGTAGTAAACTTTGAAAGTAGGATAGGGAAATGTGTGATGACTAATTGAATCATGTAGCAAAACAATGGCTTTGCATGTCAAATACCCCTTCTTTTTATAAGTGGTGGCCGGCCATGACAAAGGAGGATGGGCAAAACATGTCATGGACATGTTTTGTTGGTGCATTATGGGAGGAAACAATAAACTAAGGTTAGGAATAAAGAAATGGGAAGAAAAAAAAAGAGAGAGAAGGTGTGTGATCCCTCCATTGCCGTGAGTTGAGGGATAGAAAACAAAAAAAAAAAGTGTTCATCATTTTTTTCACTTCTCTTGGCCGAAAATTTTAAGGAAGAAGGAGGGAGTTTTTGTTTCATGCTTGGTTTGGAAGAGGATTAGGAGGAGGTTTGGCCATACTTGTATCTAGATTAAGGTATGTTTGAGGTTGTGCCATGAGATTCATGCATGTTTTTAGTTGCTAGCTTGAGTTCTAATTAGCCCTTGGTTCAAATCTTTGCTATGTCATGGGGATGATATTCGGCCAATGAGGATTTTGTGTTAATGCCATTGCATGCTAAATATGCAGCTTGTTAATGATATATGTGATGGTGGGCTGATGACTCTTGGATTTTCTTTTAGCATTTTTGAGTAAGACATTAAGTTCTTTGTTTAACCATGACCAAAATTGAAATGGTATGGTGTTGTGATGTATTCGGCCATGGTATATCCATAAGTATGATTTATGCTTATTGCATGGTAGGTAAGATTTGTGTTTTGGATATATATTTATATTTGGTTATAATCAACTTGAGATTCGGCCCTTGCACCTATATGTATATATGTTTGCACATGATGTATTGGTATGACATATATACTATCTCAAGGTATATATTTACTTATGATGATGTTTCGGTTATGAAGTAAATGATAGATGCGTATTGAGCTACAATATGTAATGCATTAGTTAGTAAAATGTATGCCATTTATGTGTGGTATTAAATATGTAATTGGCCTCAACATCAACATGCATATTCGGCCACATGAGATGGATTGGTGTGCATGCATTCGGTTAGAGGCAAGCATATTGATGCCTTTATCTTGGTTAGGACAATCGGCTAAAAAGGAGTGTGGGTTAATATCTTGAGTTGATGCATGATTTCACATGTATGTGACTTTAATGTCTAATGTATAAATGTGGGCTAAGTGCCTTGTGTTCCTCTTTTCGATGCTCAAATGATTAAATCGATTTATTTATTTAATTAAGCTCAAGAGCAAAGGGGATTTAAATCCGATAAAGGGAAGGAAAAAGTGGTCGAATAGCCATCGAAATCGTTCGACAACATCCGAGGTAAGTTCTTGAGTAATAGAGCTTAAATTATGATTTGATTAGATCATGTTTTAAGCAAATTGAAATCATGCTCTTTGTGTGTGGATATTGAGCTGAAATTTGCAAGTGTGATAAGTGTCTTGTGTTTGAGTTTTTGCTAATGAAAATGAAATATGAATGTGTCATGATTTAGTGTTAAATGTGCATGGTTATTCGAATGATGTCCGGGCTAAGTCCCGAAGGCTTTGTGCTAAGTGACCATATCCGGACTAAGATCAGAAGGCATTTGTGCGAGTTCCCAAATCCGGGTTAAGTCCCGAAGGCATTTATGCGAGCTATTATAACCGGCTATGTCCCAAGGCTTTTGAGTGAGTCGCTATATCCGGATAAAATCCAAGGTACGTGATTCGGGAATGAGCAATCTTTCTGTAAAAATTTTAGCTAATACGCTTGCAAAATTCCAGCAATGAGGTATGTTTCAGTATGTGCTTTGAATTAGTTGAGCCCTTACAAATAAGTATTCGCCGCTTGATAAACGAGCTACCGCCTTTGGCTAAGTTGATCTTTTGTGTATGAACATAAGGGTTGGTAATGTGAAGTAAGTATGATATTGAGAATGTGTGCATATGAAATTATCCGCTTAGCTATATGAATGCTATGCTTTTGTTGTGCTGGAATCCCTTGCTCAAACTTACTAAGCATAAATTGCTTACTCCGCTTTCTTTGTTCTCTGTTTTATAGATTTTGGCTCGTCACCATCGGACTCGAGATTTTTGAAGTCGAAGTCTCCCACACTATCAAAGCCCCCTTTGGTACAAATTTTGGTTGAACTTTGAAATGGCATGTATAGGACTACTCTTTCGTTTGTTGGTCATAGACCCTTTGATTTTGTATAAATTTGGATAGCCATGCGAAAATGGCTTATATACACTTTGGCATGGTATCATAATCATTTTGTATGTTGTTCATTAAGAGATGTGGAAATGTTTGGAATCGATTAGCCCTTGGAATGGTTAACCGTGATCATCTTTTGTGCCATGTATGCTAAAAGGGCTAGTTGAATCAAGGAAATTATGAAGTAGGTAAAATCTACCTTAAAGACAGAGGTTGACAGCTGCAGTGATGTGGATGTGAAAAATCACTAAAAATAGTAGGAATGGAACTAAATAATGAATAAATTTTGTAAATGAACCTTGATGACTTTATTTTCATAGGAAAGTAATGAAAAGATCATATGAACAGTATGTTAAGAGATATTGAAGTTTTCGCGAGACAGGGCCAGAACTGTTTCTGGATTCCCTGTTCTGACTTTGGAAATTCATTGTAAACTAACCAGAGATAATTAGGAGTCATGCTATATATGTATAGATTCCTCTTTGAGTCTAGTTTCTATAGAAACAAACGGCATCAGTATTGAAGCCCTGTACAGGGAGATATCCAAGTTGTAATGCGCGAAGGTCAGTGTAGTCGATCCCTGTAACATGGGAGACTTTAGCTAATAATCTGTACTAATTGGCATGACCAAAAATTCTAGAAAAAAATTTGTAGATGCATATATGAGTCTAGTTTCAGGGAAAAATCACGAAACTGATTTTCGAGTTGTGGAACTCAAGATATGATTTTTATAGTGACAGTGACACAGTTAGCCAGCTGGCTGGAAATTTTTTAAATGGACTGTAAAAAGAAATATATTTATGTCTGTTAGCACTTCGTGTTCGACTCCGGTGACGGACTCGGGTACGGGGTGTTACAAGGAAACCTTTTTGTGTTTTAATCAAATCGAATGATAGACAAATATTAGCTGAGTTATAAGCATTCTGCGAATTTGTGAAGTTCAGAAATACATCATTAAATTGCAAGTTAAAAAGGGGTTTAACATAAATTGATTTATGATTCAGAATTTTAGTTTAGAACCAATGATTATTTGATTTATTAAAATAGAGTTCGTGTATCAAGAAATCCAGAAATTATGCAACGTTTATTACATATGGCTCATAGTGGTAATTAATTATTCATTTAGGGGGTACTAAGATATACAACAATCTGAGACAGTGGTCTTAGTGAATGAGCATGAAATGCGATATTTCTGACTTTGTATCCAACTGTCTGATCTATCAACAAGTTAACGTTAATCATCAAATGTTTTCAAGACTGTTACAGCATGTGTTGCTATCTGAGTGGTAATGAAATAGAATTTCGATGAATTTTGTAAAAGACAAATGTTATCTGAACTATTGTTGACTATTTAAAGAAATTTGCATATTTTATCTCCGTACGTTTTTAATGTTCGTTGTTCGACAGATTCGGAGAAATACTTAGGATTACTGAATATGGTGGGTCGAAGAAGAAGATTGAAGCAGAAGATTAACAGCTAGAGCATAAGACATATCTCACAAGGTGGCAGAGAGGTATTTATCAAGGCTATTTTGCAGGCAATTCCTACATTTCTTTTGCCAAAATCTTTTTCTATGGAAATGGAAAACATAATAGGGTCTTTCTGGTGGAAAAAGAGTTAAGGAAAGAAAGGTATGCACTGGTGTGATTGGCGGTCTTTATGTAAGCTTAAGGAAGAGGGTGGTATGGGTTTTTGTAATTTGAATCATTTTAACATTGCTTTATTGGCCAAATAGGGTTCGTGTTTGTTACGTAATCCTAATTCTTTACTAGTGTGTACTTTGAAGGCCAAATATTATAAAGATTCTGATTTTTTAAATTCTTGGTTGGGAAATTTACCTTCTTTTATCTGACAGAGCTTATGGGCTGCAAAAGGGATGTTTTTGAAGGGTTTGGGCTGGAGGATTGGTGATGGGAGGCAAGTCTCTATCCAGGGAGATGCTTGGGTTCCTGGAAATGACGATTTCAGAATTCAGAATATGAATGCTAATTCGAGTCTTATAAAAGTCACAGATTTGATTGATGCCAATACAAGAAAATGGAAAGCAGAGCTGATTTGTAATACCTTTACGGAAAAGGATGCAAAGAGGATTTTATGCATTCATTTGTCCATGGTTTAACATGAGGACCATATCATCTGGCATGGTGAGCCGACGGGGGAGTATTCGATTCGTAATGGGCACAAATATCTTTTACATGATGGATAGAACCAAGTACAGTCTAATTACAAACAATTTTACAAGAAATTATGGAACTTAGATCCACCCCCTAAAATTGAAATTACAACTGGAGGTTTTCGTGTAACAATTTGCCTACTTATAGTAATCTTCACTTTCGAAGGATGATGGGTTCCGCCACTTCCCAAAGATGTCAAAATGGAGCAAAAATGAGGGAGCACTTGTTTAGAGAGTGTCCCATAGCAAAGGAGACATGGGAGAAGCTAAATATCACTTAGTCTATTATAGAGGCAAATATTGATTTCAAAGAATGGATAAAAAACATTTTTGAGTCAAATTCCACAGCTAAGTGCAGGATGATAGCATGTGCAATGTGGGCGATATGGGCATCTAGAAATAGATTCATTCATGAATGTAACACCCTTAATAACCCACATCCATCACCGAATTAGGGTTATGAGGCATTATCAACCAAAACACAGTCTAAAACAGTTATTCATTTCTAAACATAAAAAAAAACTAATATTATCTTCTTTATGAAAGTTTCACAACTAAAATAGCCACAAGTCAACAGTTCATATAAACCAGACATGCATATTTGATTTCCAAAAACCTACCAAGTATAACCAAATATCTAGTCAATGTTTCGAAGTAACAATATACATCATTTTGCAAACTAAAGCACATACATTCATTAATCTTTTCTACATGAAACATTAACAATCATTACTAAATGGTCAAATATATTTCTTACTTATTACAAAGTTTCATGAGCGTATTACTATATCAAAATAGACCATTTTAAAACACATATGTCAAATAAAGGCATACAATTTATTAACCCACCAAAAATGAGTCATTAACAACTATCATCAAATGTCCAAATATAACTTTTGAACCTATAAGTCTATGCACATTTTACCATTTCAATTTGAATCAATTGCAATCACTAATAATAAAACATAACATGCTTATTCGACATTCAAGTAATCATATCTAGACATTATTATTATTTTATAATCAAACAAAGAACACTTGCACAACTGATTCATTAATCAAATATTCAGTTCTCAAGTTAAAACTCCTCTGATCAAATTAAAACAATCATAGAACATATTTGTAATTTGCCATCACCAATCGAATCTAAATAGCTAAATGCAAATAATGGCATTCCAACACTCAACTTATAATTTAATCACCAATATCATTTCATAAATAGCTTATAACCTTCATCTATATTTATAGGACACTAACCGAATTAACCATTACAAATGAATTAGATTAGCCATTATACAATCGGCTGTAAATTCATCACTTACTCCAATACAAAGCCAAATCATAAGACTAACCACATATGCTAATCAAATCCATATACCAAATCCATATACCAAGCTTATTAAATGAGCTAGTTGTAAGTTGTTCATATCATTATCCGAATCAAGACATAAAACCAAACACCATTCATATATTTTATAAAGCATACTTACCAAAATGAGCATAAACCATGATCAAATATAATCAAACATAAGCATAATGATTAAGCCATTTTTGCATGGCTATATATATATATATACAAATCCAAAATTGACCAAAACAAATACTAGCCTATACATGCCGTAAGTTCAAAGTTCAAACTTTTAAAATACCGAAATAACAAATGATAATGTGATAGATTTCCTTGACGATCCCCGAGCTCGTAACTAGCTTCCAAAATCTATAAAACAGCAAACAAACACACACAGAGTAAGCTTAAATAGCTTAGTAAGTCAATAATATACATAATTCAATTAAACTAAACTGAACCAAACAAATTATAACCTTGTGTACAAGAATTATGCTTACCAACTCAATCATTAACTCATAAACATTAACCATATAATGTCAGTGGCCGAATGAACATATACTCATAACATAAATAATTCTCACTTTATAAGTACACATTTACCTTATTTTCTCAATCATTTAACATAGCACATACCTGACCTTTTAGCTCAATTTCACATTATTTCTTTACTTAATATTGCCAGTGGAAGCATTCAGAATTAATAAGGATACTCGGATAGTCGAAAAGCTCGTACAATGCGAATGTCCCAGATGTGGTCTTACATGTAATCACATATCGATGCCACTGTCCCATACAGGGTCTTACATGAACTCATATACGATGCCAATGTCCCAGACATGGTCTTACACATAAATCACAAATCGATGCCGTCTCAGATGTGGCTTTACACGAATCACATATCGGAATCCTATGTCATGACATATGTATCCTAACTATTCCTAAGGTTCGTACAGGCTTTAGGACGTCATAACTCAATCAATTCAGGCTCGTAAATACTTCTCCCATACTTATACAAATTCAGCTTGAATATACATATACAAGTGATAAATTAATTTGGCACAAATAAGATATATATAATCAAATTTAATGACATTTATTTACTTATGAACTTACCTCGTACGAAGACGAACAGACCGAGTCGACTATTCAACAACTTTAGATTTCCCCCGATCCAAATCCGATTTTCTCTTTTCTTGATCTAAATTAATATAAATTAAACTTATTTAATCAAATATTCAATCAAATTCATCCAAAAACACATAAATGGGAAAATTACACTTTTTCCCCTAACATTTCACATTTTTCACAATTTAGTCCCTATTTCACAAAACACAAAATATTCAAAATTTGGATTCACCCATGTTAGCCCGAATTTTCCTTAGTCCATATAAGCCATATGTTTCATTTATTTCACATTTTGACCCCACAATTTGCAAAATTTATAATTTAATCCTAAATAGACATTTTTAACAAAAATCACTTAATTAAACTTGACAATCTAACAACATATATTTATTTTTCATCATCAAACAACAAAAATCTCAAGCTATCAACAATGGCAAATCAGAAAATCCACAACCAATTCAAAAATTCAAGCATAAGCTAGCTAGTATTTGAAGAAACGATCTCAAAAACTTAAAAATTATCAAAACCTGAACAAATTACATACCTAAATCAAATAAGACAAAGGCCAAAACTAGCTTGCTCAATAATGGTGTTTTTCACCTTTAACTTTCAGTAATAGTGAAGAAAAGACGAACAAAATGTTGTTTTATTTTAATTTAATAACATTATTTACAAATTACTAATTTGCCATTAATGAAAACATTTAAAATTCATTTAATGGATGGCCATTTATGTAATACTCCACTAATTATGGTCTAATAACATCTCAACGGCCTCATATTTAATAAACCATAAATAGAAAGCCACTTTTTCATTTTATGCGATTAAGTCCTTTTAATTAAATCGAACACTCAAACGATAAAATTTTCACACAAAATTTTCACACATATAAATTAACATGCTGTAGACACCAAAAATAGTATTAAAATAATTTTGACTCGAATTTGTGGTCCCAAAACCACTGTTCCGAATAGGGTCTAAACTAGGCTGTTACAATGAATGTGAGATGAAATCAGGTTCTCAAATAGTAGATTTTGTGGTCAACTATTTAAAGGAATGGGATGGGTTGAATACGCACTTACCAGTAAGAAGGATTCATACGGACATATGGATTACTTTAAATGGGTTGAGGGTAAAAATTAATTTCGATGCTGCTTTCAATAGACAAAGGAACGAGTCATGTTCTGGGTGGTTCGAAACGAAAGAATAAAAGTTATTTGTTCAAGAACAGTCATGCATACGAATATATCATTTGCTTTTACAGCTGAAACGATGACGTGTCTTCAGGCACTCAATCATGGGCTACATCTCAGGCTGAGGGATGTTGAAATTGAAGGTGATTCTCGTTCAATGATTCGTAAACTACAAAAAAAGAAAGAAGACAGATTTGAGATGAAGCTTATATAAAAGACTCTAAGCAACTGAGTTTTGGTTTTGGGTCTTGTGTATTTCAATTTATCTATAGAGAATCTAACAAGGTTGCTTATCTCATAACTACAAAAGGAATCAAAAAGAGGGAGACAACTTATCTAATACATATGGTTTCTTCTAGCACGGAGGAAGTGGTGGATGATGATCGAAGATGGACAGAATCCATGAGGGAGGAAAATGATCAGAGATTGAAGGAGAGAATGGAAATAGATTTGAATAATGATGAAGCAACAAGTAATAGATCTACCCAAACCAAAAGCATTTAGCGGGCAAGGTCTACAAGTGAAGTGGAAAAATTTCTTTGGGCCATGGAGTAGTACTTTCGTGTGATGAGCATTGAGGATGATGCCACAAAGATAAATAATGCTACTATGTATTTTACTAACATTCCTTTGTTATGGTGGCGACGTAGGTCCACAGATGTGAGACATGTTGGGACTGAGATTGGGGATTGGAAGGAGTTCCAAAAGGAATTCAAAGCATATTTTTACCTTAAGTATGCCAAGGATGAAGCTCGAGCAAAGTTCCTACAACTTATGCAACAAGGCACAGTTAAGGAGTATGTGTGGGAGTTCAGTGAACTCATGCTCTAGATTTTTTATTTGAGTGAGAATGAAGCATTTTTCTCCTTCACGAATGGGTTAAAACCATGGGCAAAGCAAGAGTTGCAACACCGATGAGTTCAAGAGCTTACCAATGCCATGGTGGTAATGGAGTCTTTAGTGGAACTTGTTCCGAGAAGAGATAGGTTTGAATCTTCCAAGCCAAACAGGAAGGGCAATGGTGGATAGCATGAGGAAGATGAAGAAGGACATAGTCGATGATGGCAACAGTAGTGGTACTGGCAGTGGTAAGAAGTGAAGACCTAACAGCCCAAAAGAGAATAGAGGAAAGTTGAGATGCTACCTATGTAAGGGACCGCATATGAAGAAGGACTACATAAAGGTATCTTCATTTTTGGCTATCAAGAGGAATAATGAACCGGAAGAAGCGAAACTTGTTGAGAGAAAGACATCAAGGGTCAATCTGATAGTGCTCATTCCTAAGAAAAGGGATGGCAAGTAAGGGTTGATGCTTATAGACATCAACATTGTAAGTTAGGAGAGGAGTGCTCTTGTTGATACGGGAGCATCAGACTTGTTAATATTGGAAAAGGCTACGAAGAAACTTGGTCTTTTGATTAAGAAATCGAATAAGAAGATCAAGATGGTAAATTTCGAGGAGGCATCAACTTTTGGAGTAGTTCAAAATGTGGAGCTACAAATTGGCAAATGGAAAGGCAAGGAAGAATTTGAGGTAATCCAATTAGATGATTACGATTATGTGCTTGGCTTAAACTTCCTTGGTAGGATTCAAGCAGTTCTGTATCCATGGGTTGATCAAATTCATATTGTCACCAGTCCGTTATAAAAAAATTATTGTGTCGGTGCATCGGATATGAAGGTTAGGACAAAAGTGTTATCGTCAATTCAACTAGTCGAGAATGTTTTGTATGGGAATAAAATCAACTTGATAGAACAAAATGCTACAAAAGCCCCTTTAAAAATGTTAGTGGCGCAAGAGATTGATATGAAGCCTGTAGAGTTGAATGTGGAGTCGACACCTTTAGGAAAGGTGGGTGATAAATAGAACTTCGAGGAAAAAGGATCAATGCAGAAGCAGTCGGGATGAGTAAATACTGCGAGTAAGGTATATTGCAAACACTTTGATAGTGTTTTGAATTCTGACTTGTTCGCTTGGCAAGGTCGTAAAAGCCCTTTCAAATTTCATAAGCAAGAAGGTTGAGGGACTGTGGTAATATGAAGCCAAGATGTGAGAATCCTGGGGATTCAAAAATGAGCAAGTCAAAATTTAGGCAAGTTAAAGTGGAGACTTCTTACCAATGAGATGTACCAATGAGTGTATCGGTTCAAGTTAAGAGGTAACAAAAGCTAAAGCAAAGGATCCGAAGGAAGGGACAACCTGATCGCAAGACAAGTTAGAAAGAATCCAAGGCAACGAGAGAGTTCCAAAGTGAATCAAGCTAATGTCATTCGAAAGTCACAACGAGGGTGTAATGAGAATGAGTGGGGGAGGATATCACTGGCCAAAATGCAAAGTCCGTGACCATGGCACAAGATGCGCCCCATAGAGTTCTATCGATAAGATGGGGAACATTTAGCCCATGAAAACTGGCCTGATTCAAAGAATTATTGGAGAATCCTATTAGATTGAAGCCTTGTTGGCCCGATAATGAAGATATGGCAACTTAGGCAATATTGATAAGTACGAGAACTAATCTTTAAAGATTGATAGGGAATCATATCTTGTAAAGATTAGATTCGATTCAATTTGATTTAATATAGTCTTGTAAATCCCTAAAATAAAGGGATAGGCTAATCTCATCTGTCGATGTAACTTAATCTTGTCCGTCAATTTTGGAGGAGCTCAACTATAAATAGAGAGCTTCCCCCTCACTTGTAAACTATCTATTATAACTTGAATTCTTAAAAGTAATAGAATTCTAAGAGTGTTTACTCAAAGACCTCTCTTGTGTTCTTTTCTATGGCTTTCTATTGTTCTTTGTAGCTTCTTTTGGCTTAGTTTGCTTTTGCTATACAAATTGGTGCCTTGGAGGAGTTCTAATGGAATCCTAATGGTTGATTTAGGCAGGTTTGGAATGAACATATCGCCTAAGGTCACACGGATCACGAGACAAAAGATCTAGCCCTGTGACACAAGTACGTTGAAGTGCATTATCCTCCTATTTATGGGTTGGGGAGGGGCTATGGGTAGTTCTAAGCATTGTGTCAAAAAAAAAACAAATATGATCAAAACCTATAATGAATTTATTGGATAAAATACAAAAATAAAAAACTTGTTAATGAGTTTTAGATGAGCTTCTCCCACTATCTAAACAATATTAGAATGTTAAAATAATTAAATTTATAAAGTATCAACAATGATTTATATCTTTATATAAAATTTATGCATGAAATGTTTGCAGTCGGATTTTTTTAGGCGAAAATTTTCAAATCCTAAGATTATTTCATTGCAATGGGACAAGAATATTTTTTTAAAGAAAAAAGACCACAAGGGTCAATTCCATTAAATTGCATCACTGTTAATAAGTTCATGGATTTCCAAGGGATAATTCATGTCAAAAAACCAATTACAAGAATCAAAATTCACTTTTTTACAAATGAAATCTGCCACATCGTTAGCCCAACATAATGCTGCTGATTTCAAATTTTCCAAGGCTTCAATACTTTATTTAACCTGTTCACCAACAATAGTGACATCCGTACTGTGATGCTTCACTATATTAACAAAGCTTGCATTGCCAATCTCAAACACCACAACTGTCTTGATATTAAGAGTACACACCATCTTTATGTTTCCTTCAAAAGCATAAATTTCAGCCCATTCCACTGACATCATCTCGTTTTTAAACCCCCTACCACAACCTATAACGAAACTGTAATAGCTCAATTTTAGGGCTCAATTAGAACGGTGGTTTTGAGACCACCAATTCAAAGTCAGAGAAATTATTTTATTATTATTTTAGAGTTATAGCATGTTTATATTAGTGCATGAAAAATTTGGTGAAGTAATTTTAGCGTTTGTGGGCTTAATTGTAAAAAAGGACTAAATCACATAAAGTGAAAAAGTCTTAATTTGAAAGCTAAGGGGGTTAAATTTCCATGTATCATAAGTTAGAGCTCTTTAAAGGGAAAATAGACCCTTAGATTATAGCTTGGCTGGCCATGAGACAAAGAATTAAGGTAGTCAAATCTAAGGTAAAAATTTGGTGGCTTATTTGACCAAAAAGAAATAAAATAAAAGAAAGATGATATCATCCCTTTTCACCATTTCTTCTCCACTAAAAATTCAGCCATTGTAGGGGTTTGAAAGCTTGAAATTTTAGCAACTTGTAACCCTCTCAAGTAAGTGATTTTGATGGTATTTCTTGATTATTTTTGTATTTTTAGAACCCTTATAGCATGAGCTTTCAAATGAGGGGACTATTTTGCAAAATGGTTGAAAGTATAGGGTTTTACCATGAGTGTGTTCATGTTGTTTTCTGAAATTTTAAGGATGAAAATGAGTTATGGTAGTGTAATAAACAACTTTTGTGAAGTAGTTTCCATGAAAACCCTAACTAAAGACCATTTTGCATAAGTTATAAAATAGGTGATAAATGTTTGAAATAATGAGAATTGTGGGTTTCGTTTAGTATAAAAAGTCATCGGCTAGGCTTGGTTAGTCAGAAAATGTGATAAAAATCAATTTTCTAACCTAGGGGTAAAATGGTCATTTTGTGAAAGTCTAGGGGCAAAACGGTCATTTTGCCCAATTATGAATTTTTGAGTATCTAGAGTAGTTTTGCTAATGAGATAAATGAATTTCTATCATTTTAGATAAAGAATTACAAAATCCGGGCCTAGACTAGGGAAAAGCGAAGCAAATGGACTAAGCTGAGCTAGTCGTCTACATTTGTAATTTGAGGTAAGTTGTATGTTAATAATACAACTATATCTTTAGGATGTGTAATTGAGTTGATATGGCCTAAATTGTCTTGATTTTGAACATGAGAAAACATGTTGAGAAATTTACGTAATAAAGACTTTCGTTGAACATTTGGAATAGACTTGGATATTTGTACCGTGATAATGGGTGTTATGTGTGCTAGTGTAAGACATGTTTGGGACATGCATCAACCATAGCATGAGAGCCAGTGTAAGACATTTTTGGGACGTGCATCAGCCTCGAGATAGTTAAGCTAGTGTAAGACATGCTCGGGACATGCATCAGCCTCGCGCTATACAAGCTAGTGTAAGACCTGTCTGGGACATGGCGTCAGCTTGTGGTGTGTCAGTGTAAGACCTGTCTGGGACATGGCACTGGCCTCGCTATATGAAAGTCAGTGTAAGACCATGTCTGGGACATGGCGTCGGCATCTTAACCCATGTTAGGGCTATTGAGTATCCAGTAGTATTCCAAATGGTTCAACAAAAGGTTTATGATTTATATCGAAATGAGAAAACTTATGATCATGTGATGAGTGATACAGGTACCTAATTGAAATGTATGAGATACAGGCTCAATGTATGCAATATGATTTGTATTGGATGGTGATGAGTAAGTTGTACTTACATTTATTTATGGTACTTATGAATAAACTATGAAAGGTTATGAGCATATTGCTTTATGATAAGTAGTTTTTGTTTATTATCATGCAACTTATTAAGCTTTATGCTTACCCTATTTGCTTTACATTTTCTTGTAGTGTCGCCAAAGTAACTTGAGGATCCTTGCCTACGTCGGAGAAGCCAGTCACATTATCATCCGAAGCACTTAGTACAGTTAGATCTTTCATGAATGAGAAATTGTTGGTACGGTCAAATACATGAATTGTATATAGACTTTAGCTATGGTTGTTGTTCTATTGTGTTTTAGGGTAGAAAAGGGCTTGGTAGATAGCCCTATATTGTCCACACGGGTAGACATATAGGCCAGCCCTACGGGCGTGTTGTCTGGCCGTGTGTCCCCTACATGTAAAAATTTCAAGTCAATATGCATGGTAGTAAACACACAGGCAAAGACACAGCCATGTGTCTCAACTGTGTGGAGGGCATAGCCTTTGGCCATGGGCGTGTGCCTTGGCCATGTGCCCCTTATTGGATGCTGGCATCAGAAACATAATATCAAGGTCTTTAAACATGGGCTAGGACACAAGCGTGTCATGGCTGTGTAAGGGACACAGGCCATAGACACGGGTGTTTGTTAGGCCGTGTGAAAACCCCTGTAGGTTTGAATTTTGAATTAAATTCACACAGGTATGGGACACGAGCGTGTCCCTAAATGCTTGGGTCGTGTGTGTCACACGGGCCATCAGCACGACCATGTCATAAAGACCACACGAGCATGTTACCCTTCCATACGGGCGTGTGACCTGTTTTCAAAGGTTAATTTTCTAAAGTTGGTTAAGGACCTGAACTGGTCCCAAATGGTTTCAAATGGACGTTTGAGGCCTCGTAGGCCATGTTAAGGAATTTAAACAAAGATTGAAAAAGTTTTAAGTTGTATCAAGTCTTAATGATTCGAAAACGTTAGAATGCATGTGTTTAAGTGAGGTAATGCCTCGTATCCCGTCCCAGTGTAGGACTCAGGTGTGGGGTGTTACAGAAACCTTCATCATCCCTAGTAATAACCCCAAAGCCTGTTCTATTGTTACTTATAAAAGCATCAAAGTTTATTTTCATGTGACCCCTCAGAGGTTTCTATCACCTTTTTACAGAAGGGTTAGTAGGTAATAACGGGTCATTAATCAAGTTAAAAATGCGAAAGTCTTGACTGAATGTTCTAGCTCTTTCCCACACAACATGCACCTCTTCTTCCTTCCCACAGGAGATAAAGTTGTTGTTGTTGTTCCTATTGTTCCAGCTATTTGATAAGGTGGTCGTGAGATCGACAGTAGCTCTCTTGTCCAACACCCATATCACTTCTTCCAACCAGTCTATGCAGCAGTGATAGTCTTTCATAATGAGGCTATTTTCAAAGCCACCGATAAAGAGGATTGCCATTGCTATTGGATAGTCTTTCAAGACATGAATAAGGGTTTCTTTCTCAGCATCGCACCTAGGATACTCTTGCCCAAAGCCTTGTCGAATAGAGGAATCTTGAAAATAGTGGAAAGGATCTCATGCCCCACTCACCAAGTGAAGACTTAGATTTTAGGAAGAGTGTCGAGCTTCCAAATAGCTTTCCAAAAGAAATGATGAGTAGGGATGAGCAATATTCGGTGAAAAATTTAAATTTTGAATTAAATAGTTTGAGTTATTTGAGTTGATCGAGTTATTCGAATCAACTCAAATAAAAAATCAATTTTTTTGGTTTAACTCGAATATGAATTACACAATTTGAGTTATCCAAAAATTTGAATAAGAAAATGCAAAACTACATTGTTTTTATAAATGTTTACCTTTTCTAAAGTTTAAAGTCGAAACAATTAAGTTCAAAGGAAAAGCTACGTCGTTTTGATAAATATTTACCCATTAAGTTAAAAGGCAAAATCATTATATTGTTTATGTAGTTAAATAATTTTGTACTTCATCTACTAGTTAAATAATGGTCCATGTAAACGCAACATTGATTATAAATAATAGGATTTGTTAACTTGACTTGACTCGATTTGACTTGTTTCGATTCAAAAAAAAATTAAATTGAGTTCAGCTGCTAAAATAGGATTCGTCAACTCAACTAACTCAAAAATTTTTTACTCGACTAGATCGAATGCTCACTCTAAGTTATAAGTTGGTAATGGACATATCTTTTAGTGTCATCAAACGTAAACAATTTCTTTCATATTTCTTTTTCTCGATCCCAATGGTTTGAGGGGAAGTCCATTTTTCGCGCTTTAGAAAGCAAGTTGGTGGGGTTCGGAGACATGCATTCCTTTTTCTGTTATAAACCTGGCATGAAAGGTTTAATTTTCCAATATAAGGAAGAATTGAAGAGAGTTGTGTAATTATAGTTTATTAAGTGACACCAAAAGAATGAAGTGATGGAAAAAAATAATAAAAAAATATATGATCGCATCTTGAAAATGGATGCAATTGGAGACTTCATGCTTATCAACATAAAAGTCACATGTTGTTTTTTAGATTACTTAATATGATGGTCTATGTTTACTTAAGGTTGAGTCATGATTTCCCACCATTTTTTTTTCTTTTCTGCTATTTTACTTTTCTTCCTCTATTGATCTTGCTACTAATTTGTCAAGGAAATTGTGTTGTTTTTGTGCGATTGAAGAGTTAATAGCATAAGTTTTGTTACAATTTTTTGATAATGTTCTTTTTTATCGTTATTTGTCAAAACTGGGTTTTTTTGCCGTTTAGTTCAATTTCTTTGTTTAAGAGCTCAATTTGTTCTCTTTCTTAGGCGAAGGGATTGTGAATCAAGACCCTCTAGTGTTTTAAGTCTTGTGTTGTTGTTTTTGTGTGAGGGTAAGCATTAGTTTCATTTTGTGTTTTTGAGTCGAAATGTTTCGACGTAATTTCGGTTTCAATTGTTAGTTTAGCAAATTGCTTCGATTAATTCGTCTGATTGGTCAGTGTAACGATATTTTTAGGTTTTAGGATCATCTCTATTGTAACAGTCCGGTTTAGACCCTAGTCAGAATAGTGGTTTTGGGACCACATATCTGAGTTAAAAAATATATAAAACATGTGGACTTGTATATGAAAACTATGAATATTCGGCCAAGCATGAGTATATGAAAATTATGTGTATTTTGTGATTTTGTGAATTAGGGACTAAAATGTTAAAATGTGAAAATGTGAGGGCTAGTTTACAAATTGCGCTAAATATGTGTCTAAGGATTGTTTTGAATGAATGTCTGATTAAAAAAAGTTAAATTTTAATTAATATATATCAAGAATTAAAGAAAATGGAGTTAGATTGGGGAAAGTCGAAAGTCATCGAGTAACCGATTTCATTTATCCGAATCTGTATGAGGTAAGTCAATATACAATAAACGTGTTTGAATTGAATTCTTATTATTCATATGATATTCAATTGTGATAAATGAATGTTCAAGCTAAATATGTGCCATTTGAGAACATATTGACAAAGTTTTGACGTCCGAAAAGTCCTGTACGAACCTTAGGAATAGTTAGGATACATATGTCATGACATAGGATTTTCGATATCTGTTTTGCATGTAAGACCACATCTGAGACATTGGCATTGACTTCTGTTTTGTGTGTAAGACCATGTTTGGGACATTGGCATCGTATCTAATTACGTGTAAGATCCTGTCTGGGACAGTGGCATCGATGTTTGATTACATATGAGACTACGTCTGGGATGTTGGCATTGTATATGCTTTCCGATCTATCTGCGCATCCTTACGATTTTGAATGGTTCAAAGGGGCATTCCGAGAAAATGAATGACTTTGTGAAATTATATCTGATTCAGGTATGTTTGCTTTGTAAAGCCTATTTGAGAATGAAAGGTAAGTATATGAATATGAGATTTGTGTTGGCATCTGTCTACGAAGTATAAATGATTTGATGATGCTTATTTGCTGTGAATGATATGTTTATTTGTATATGGCTTACTAAGCTTTTGAAAGCTTACTTTGTGTGTGTTTGTATTGTTTTATAGATATCGAAGCTACTGTGAGCTCGGGGATCGTCGAGGATCGTCACCACACTATTGAACCTTATTTTGGTACTTTTGAAAATGTATATATTAAAGTATGGCATGTATACGCTAGAAGTGGTTGGATTATGATTTGTGTAACACCCTAAACCTGGCTCAGACGTTATGGCCAGATCCGACATGCCACATCGAAGCGTTCAAAACATTTCATATTGTTGATCAAAAAAACTTACTTAGTGGTTTAAAAGATAATTTCATTGTAGGTTAAAGTGAATAGAAGCTGTGCACCAGGTAGGAAACCGGGAAAGAGGAGGTGAGTCCATCGGACTACTTAAGTACCAAGCTCCCTTTGGATCCAATCCTAGACATGCACACTGCCATTGCCACACCTTAACGTCATGTATATTTCTAGGAAACCAATTTGATTGAGTCCTTTTTAGGAAGAGTGATTAATTTTGGAAAATATTTTCATTACGGAAGCTTTGCTTGTTGTCGTGTTATTTTGAAATCAATTACTATTTTTGAAAACGCGCCTTAAAGCTATCCAATTTCAACAGTTAAATATAAGTAATACCTATCTTAAAAAAACATATTAAACCCATCAAAAAATAATTAAGCGGCCTTATTACATAAAAAAAACCCAAAACCTTAAACGTAAATAAAAAGGATGTCCAGTTCACCAGAAGAAAATCAAACTTGTAGAACGTGTGGCCACTCCGAATCCCTCACAGCTCCAAGCCCACTATGGTTGGGGATTACCTGCGTGGATGAAAATAAAAGGGTGAGTTTGGGGAAACTCAGTGTCTAAATTAACCTAACCATAGCCTATATCGATTCAAACCACAGAAAACAGAATAAGTTGGCCTTAGCCTAGAATAGAATTTAGAAAAAAGCCCATAGGCCCATAACAGAACGGAATAGATATTACATGTTTATGCAAAACCCAGCCTATATCCAACCACATGCACCCCCATACCAACCTTTCACCATGTGGGGAGACTACTCGACCCACCCAACCACTACACGCCACAGAAATATGCAGCATGACTACCAAAACAGATAATGTGACAGAGTCACCAGATACAGATAATCGTGGCAGAGCCACCAGAACAGATATATGTGGCAGAGCCACCAGATCAGATGATTGTGGCGTAGCCACCAGGATGCTTCCTCCATAATATAACTCATGTCCCCATGCAACAGATATGCAATCATGGCATACATCATACAGAATCAGATCATCATGCTTTTTGGTCAAAAGTAACCCTAGGGGTATAATGGTAATTTTACACTTAGGGGTATATCAGTAATTTTCATACATAGGGGTATTCAAGTAATTTCACTATTCTTAAGGTTTTCATGCATAGCATAGCCATTTACATACGACCAGAAACACTTACCGCGTTTTCTTACCGAATTGGGCCCGTTGGCCCACTATCTCGATTTTGGCCCATTAAGCCCAAAAACATCAAAATGCACGGAATCGTGTGCTTTGCAATCTTATCACTTTAATTTACCACATACATCAAACTATTAATCTCACGAGCATTCGTACACTCGCAAGTTCTCAAAATACCAGCTTTTCGGCATTTCGGCTTTCCGGCTTTTGCCGATCTAGTCTATAAGAGGGTGTCAGTTACACACCTATTTGCGACGATATGCTGACGAGATCCACACACAAACTACCTACAATTGGATTACTAACACGGTAATCTAACTATCGAAAACGAACTACCTATTAACCCCTTACCATATTCGTCCAAAAGCACCTTAGGCACTAGCGATCCTACCTTTGCCGAAATTAGCGATTATGTCTAGATCCAGTCGTCCACTTGTCCAAGCCTTCGATCAAAAACCTCTAGATCCCACTATTATCAAAATAAAATAGTTATAACAACCCTTAGAGCTACAAGCCTAAATCGACAGCCTCCCTAACCTTTAGGGTTTCGGCTTTTTCTAAAACTGAAATAAAGATTAAGTTCAAAAACTTACCACCGGTTCCATCAGTCAATGATTCCACTTAATTCCTACTCGATTTTGATGCAGATCTAACCCCTCAAATGATAACAAAAGTCGAGCCTTTAGTGATCTTAAAATTTGGCTATGTCCCTATGGCTATGCGTTTTCGGCTTTTTGTAACAGTGAAGAAAAGATGAGGATTTTGTAGTGGCTTTGTCGACAGAAAGTTAGGGTTTAGAGGACTAGAGAATCGGTCAAGAAGATGAGGGAAAATAATATGGTTTTGACTAGAAGAAAACGACACAAAAGAAATCAGGCTTTTGGGATTTCGACTTTTTGAGGTAATTGACTATAGGCTTAAAAACAACTGATAAAAAAATAAAGATGAGCAGAATGGTAGAGAGATTCGGCAGACAAGAAGAAGAAAAGAAGTTGATAAAGAGAGAAAGAAGAAGAAAAAAGAAAAAGGAAGAATGGTCAGGAAACGGCACAACTTACCCCTAATGCCGAACTTATACTTGGCATTTGACCTAGCCGAAACTTGCCCCCTAAAGAAAACCCTTGGCCGGCCAACTCTTGCTCCTCAATAGTCCACCGTTTGGCCAACACTGCTCTCCCTAATCAGCTTCTAAATCCTCTCCCTTATCCCCTCCTTACTCAATCTCCTGAGCAACTCATACTCCTCCAGACAGTCTTTTACTTGAGTTCCAAAACTTCCCCTTTCTAATCATAAAAATAATTCCCTTAATATGCTGTCATTGTGACTCGAACCTTAGTTCTCCCTAGCATTCACACGCCACTTTTATAGCCTTCCTAGTGGCATCACATGCCACTCTGCCACCTGTTTCCTTGTGTTTTATTTTACCCGATTAATACTTAAAAGCCCAATTAACCAAAACCCCTTTTTTCTTATGGAATTAGAATTAACTAAAATTACCGAGTTTAAACCTAAGCTTGGGCCTTCTAGAGGCCTACTAACATAATTAAACCTACACCAAATAGACAGAACACAGAAATTTTAAATTTTTGCCAACATACACAGAATTCCCAAAAACTGGGGCGTTACAATTTGTGATGTATATATTTAGCCATGTGATATGGCTAGTCTGTGTTTGAAGTTATAGCTGGATAATGGTATATGATATGTGATGCTAATGTGCAATTGTGGTATGTCTTTGGTTAGTCAAAAGAAATGGTAAATGTTGAATAATGGTATGTCTGAACATGAGATTGAATGATGTATTGAACATATGTTTAGGTATGATTTTAGTTTAAGTTTTGGTATGAATTGATTGATGAATTGAGATTGGAATTTGTTGATAATGTTAAGTCATGAATAATGTATGTTTTGGTATTGAAATTGGCTGAAATTGGTATGCAAATGTGGATGTTTCATTAATTGTAGGTTTGACCCAATTGGGGTGGCCAGTTGGCTATTCAAATGGCCTATTTTTGTCCACATGGGCAGAGACACGAGCGTGTGTCTCAGCCTTGTGTGACACACGGTCACGTTACATGGCCGTGTGTCCCTTGGGGTACCCTACGAATTAAAGCTAGTATACCCTCTAGTTTTGACACGTCCTAGACATACGGGTGTATTTATTGGTCGTGTGTAACACACGGGCTGGCTCACGGGTGTGTGGTCGGCCGTGTGGCCAAGTCAGTAACCTCCCAAAATTTCACACAGCCTGGCATACAGGTGATGGTCGTAAAACTAACTAAAAATTCAACTAAGGCAAGCGCACCTATCGAACAGTAGTATAGTTATGGTGAGATTGAAAATATCGTATCCATGAGGACTAAAAATACTAGCAATTACTATCTTTTTATTATCTAGCCTAACAATTATGTGAATTTTTAATCTAAAACTAATTAGCTAATTAACTAAGATTGCGACAGAGATTAAAGTTGGAAAATACTTTTGGAAAACCGATGGAGAAGACAATACCCAAGGAAGAATTCACCTAGACTGCACTTATTAGCTCTGAATTAGACGATTTATTCACTTGACTTAATCTGAAGGAATCCCTGATTTATGTTAATATCTCTTTTGAGACTAAAAACAAATGACTCTAGGTTGATTAATCGAAATCTCTTTCTAATTAAAACCCCTATTGTCGCATTAACTCGATCTATGGATTCCCTTATTAGATTTGACTCTAATCTGGCAGATTTATGTTGTCCTATCTCTAGGATTGCATGCAACTCTGCTTAATTATGAATGATCTACTCTTAAACAGGGAATTTTTATCCACTGAATAAGTACATCAAAAACCTAAATTAATATCCTGGAATATTAAAGCAAGAATTAGAACTCACAATTAAGAATAAGAACAAGTATTTATCATATAATTTAAATAGTAAAAAGATTCATCTTAGGTTTCATCTCCCTTAGGTATTTAGGGAATTTAGTTCATAACAATAGAGGGAAACATCTCAAAATTGGGAAAACAACAAAACATAAAGAAACCCAAAAACTTTGGTAGAAATTGAATGGAGATCTTTAGTCTTGAAGGAGATCCTGCTTCCAGGATGATTTCGATGGCTGACATTGAGTGTTTTCTGTGTTCTACTCTGCGTGTCCCATTCAATCCTCTTCTAGGGTGTTTATATAGACTTTAGAATGCCTCAAAACCCTCAAAATTAGCCTTTTCTAAGTAGAATTAGACTTGGGCTCGACAGGGACACGGCTGTGTGCCACACCCGTGTAAAGGTGCTCAGGCCGTGTGTAATTCTGACTTGGTTTAATGTCGACATGGCCATGACACACGGGCATGTAGTCTACCCTGTGGATCACCCTGTGGATGTGCCTAGGCCATGTGAAACACTAATTTAGGCCCATTTTGTCCGTTTTTGGCACGTTTTGTACTTTTTGCTATCCTAAGCTCTCCTGAGTATAAAACATGAAATTAAAGGATTATGAGCATCAAATTCACTTAAACCAAGGAAAAATCATTCATAAATATGCCAAGCATGGGGTAAAAATATATATATATATTATGGTTTATCAAATATCCCCACACTTAAGCATTTGTTTGTCCTCAAGCAAAATCCTCAACTCACAATTAAAATAAATTCTTTTCAACTTATAATTCTCATCAATAGTGTTCGAAATAATCCACAAGTAATCATACATTAATAGCTTTAACTATAAGAACATTAAAGTTTTAAATAATCTAAATTGAGCATTTCAATCGTAAAATCATAGGTATCCCCCTTTATCTAAGTAATTACCTTTAATTCCAAATCGACAAGGGTTGACATCCTCACTAAAGATTCACTTAAATCACTCGAAGTGTTTAAGTTTCAATAATTAAGCACTCAATAGTCAAACATGAAAAGTTATTACCATAGGCTTGCATGAAAATCAAATCTCCACCACTATAATGATATGATACACAAATCAAAAGGTCTTTAACCGGGTTGTAATGGGGCTTGGGTTAAAGGTGTAAATAAAGGCTGAAAAAGAGGGTTAGAATCGTGATTAATTTAATAAATTACCAAACTTAGAAAAATGAAGCTAATTGCTGAATTACAAAAAAGTGCCAGAATTTGAACTATCCAAAACCAATGATGTGAGCTTTTTCTTAATATAATAACTTTAACTTATCCAAGCTTTTTAGACAAATATGTGATTGAATGAATATAAATATACGTTTAAGAATAAGAACAATAATGGAAAGTACATAATAAGAGATAATTCAACAACTAGAATGAACGATCATAATTAGGTAACTAATCAAATCAAATCTCAATAAATAGGAGTCAATGAAAAGGGAGAAATTGTTAACGAATCAAAAAGGGTTAAATTGTGGGTTAATATTAAGGGGAAAAATCAAGAAATAATAGTTAAGGCTCAAAGGGGTTCACTAGGGGTCAGTTATGTGGGTAGGCTTTTTATGGGGTAAATGGGTTAAAACCTAAGTGCCTTTGTCATTTCAGTATATCAAATCAAAGGTATGGTCTTAACATGTATTATCGATGCAAGCTCTAGATAGCAAATCAATGTTGACATACTTATAAAAAAATCAGTAAGCAAGAAAGATATATGCTCTAAAAGGCTCAAAATCTCACGAATGTTCTGGGTGTTTGATGTCAATCCTGTAAACTCAAAACTTCAAGATAATACCTCAATTTAGGGAAACAACCTAGAAATTTTAAGTCCCAAAAGTCAACTTATAATGCTTAATCCTCTAATGTCTTAAAGTTTTAACAATTAATACACAGTTACCTATGATTTAATTCAACACATACCAATAAAAATCATAAATTAATTAGAATTCACTCTAATAATGATATGAGAAAATTATTTGAGAATAAGAAAAATTCAGGGATTTTCTGATAATCACATAAATAACCTCCCCACACTTAAGATGTACATTGTCCTCAATGTACAAAGATAGATAATAGTAATATAAGCATAATATCATAAGAGAGGGAGAGAAGCGAAGCTGCCCTGAATTTTTGGAAGAAATCCTTGGAATAACGAAAGCTAGAATTGTAGATAGTGCTAATGAAATGCATGATTCTGAGTTACTAGTAAAAAAATTAAACACAACTGTGGAAGAGAATCAAGGGGTTACTCGAGAAAAACCATAAAGATAAATATAGTTCAAAATATAAAACATAAGTCTTCAAAAATAGATAAAAATCAAAATCAAATTTAAATGAAAATAATAATAATTAAATAAAAGAACTCAAAGGTCCTCATCATTGGATGCTCCATGGGTCGACGGTGCCGAAGGAGAGATGTGGAGGTGGTGGCAAATCTGTCGAAGAGTTGCATCTATGCTGTCGAACCACTCAAAACACTGCTACTCAATGTGAGTGAGTCGCTCGGATATATCTGTTAAAGTGGTAGCAGTGAGGCGGTGACCCTGTGATGGTGGTGGAGGTGGGACCTCATGAAAGGGAGGGGCATCATCAGCAATGTCTTTTGGCTTATCCTGGTCATCAGAGTGAACGAGTCTGTACTAAGGGAGGTCGAATCCACACTGTCGCTCAACCATCTTCATGTGGGTCATATTAGAAATTCCTTGAGGAGACATCTGGCCTACTAGTGTAAGTGTCACTGACATCTCTAGAGTGTCGAAGAGGTCGAAGTGTTGAGCGAGGTGAGTCACGTAAGGGCCAAGGCAAATGGGGACCCCCTATGGCAGTCTGTCTGGTGACGAAAAGCGAGGGCTATAAAATATGACAAGTCAAAGACATGACTAGTCGCCATACTCCGTAAGAAGTAAGCATCAGTGGTGCTAATGACGCTGATGCTCTCTCTCCTCCCAGTCAAGGTATGAGCCAAGATAGCATGGATGTAGCGCACTGCTGAAGGAAGAGAAGTCGACTTTAAGCGACTTGCATCATAACAGATCTGACTAGCTATGAGATCTGTCCAACAGCACGAAGGTGAGTGATGTATATGACGGTGGAGGTGAAGAAAGTTATCGAAACCTTTAAACTCGTCAGTGTAGATGCCTAAAGCTGTGCCAAACTCAGGGACACTCATATCTTACACTAAGCTACCAAGTCAGAATGTGATGGTATGTGATGACATCACTCACTGAAGGTGGAACGTCAAGCAAAACTCTAAAGTAAGCTCCATATATGTGGGCTAGACGATATCAAAGAATGGTCCCATGGTGCCGTAGCAATGAAAACACGGACCTCATCAACTAGTCTGACCTGCTCCAATGTAGCCCAGTCAATACATCGGCCCAAACCTAGCGGTCGTACACGCAAGAGCTGGAACAGGTCTTCAGGTGGGCTTGATGAGAATCGAAGCAGAGGATGACAAGTTTTGGTCGAGGCAATCGAGAAGGTTGCGCCGGGACCCTTTTGCTTTTTTGAAGCGAGAACGGCAGTTTTCTTGCCTCATGTATTTGTCTATTCCGATTGTTATGGTGGAGGGGATGGTGGGAGTTGGCCAACGGTCAAGGAGGAGTGGGAGAGGGTTGGTCGGATGGGGGAAGGTGATATGTGTGCGTGAGGCGTGAGGCGTGAGTGTGGGGGAAAATATCTTTAAGGCGAGGGAGGTGAAGAGGGGACGACCGACTGTGGTCGATGGTGGCCGGAGTAGGGTAGAAAAAGGACAATGGTAGAGGTGTAAGAAAGAAGAAGACAAAGAAAAGAAAGGGGAAAAAATTAGGGGTTGGGGGGTTAAAATAGAGGCACGGTCTTGTTAAGGCCCCGTATTAGGCCACACGGTCGTGTCACATGCCTGTGTGGCTCGAGTTTAGCCCGTGTTTATTATGAAAATTTAAGTGCCATTCATCACACGCCCTGGGGACACGCCTGTGTGTCTAGGCCGTGTGGTTCACATGGTTGTGTTCCATGATTTTGTTCTTTGTTGTTCGCTTCTCCCACGCCCGTGTGGTATCCCACACGCCCGTGTGTCCGAACACACGGTCGTGTGCCTTCCCCTGGTAACTCTCTAACTTGTCTGAAAATTGAAAATTTTGGCTCCAATTTTCACATGGTCTAGGACACGCCCGTGTGTCCAAGCTGTGTGGTTCACAAGGCCGTGTTGCACGCCCGTGTGTCTAGGCCGTGTGAGTCACTGTTCCTACATAAAAAACATGAAAAATAGCTAAAATAAACTTGTTAGTGGTGTTAGTGCTCGAGCTGCCTCCCGAGAAGCACTTATTTAGAGTCTAAGCTCGACTTACCTCTCATTCGTATGGTCATGGCGGATCACAGAGTCGAGACTCATTTTTCTTACTATCGATTTTATTATCCACATAAAGTCTAAGTCGAGTATTATTTACCTTAAAAGTGCCGAATTGAGAATGATTTACCTCGACTGTACCGTATGGGAAAAGATTCAGTTCCGTGAAAGGAGTCACTCCGTTTGCATTAAGCTCTGAAGTAGCAATTCAGGGGTATTTTTCATCTAACAATACTTTATCCCCAACCTTAAATTGCTTTGTTTCATCCCTAAGCTCATCATGGTGTCGCTTTAATTCATCGTGTGCTTTTGGTTTCTCCTTGACATGTATTCGCCATTCGTCTAGTTCATTTATCTGAAGGCTTTATTCTTCATGAGTGGCTCCATTTTTGTGGTATGGATTAGGATGGGACTCCGTCACGTTCTTCCTAAGGGACTCCTGCAAAGAAGTTTGAGTTGCAACATTACTTAAATTAACAAAACTTAAACAATCATCTCGATTACTAGATATTTTAACAGAATCACGAGCTTGAAGTTTAATCGTGTCATCACCCACACGAAGTATCAATTCACCTGTGCCAACATCTATGATAGTTCTAGCAGTTGCTAAATAGGGCCTTCCTAAAATTAAAGGAACGTCACTATCCTCATTCATGTCTAGAACAACAAAGTCAACTAGGAATATAAATTTATCAATTTTGACAAGCACGTCTTCAATAATACCCCTAGAAAATCTAATTGTTTTATCTGCCAATTGAATGCTCATCCTAGATTGTTTGGGTTTCCCAAGACCTAATTGTTTAAACATTTTATAGGGCATGACATTAATGCTCGCCCCTAAATTAGCCAAATCATTGTTAACATTTAAGCTACCAATTAAACAGGGAATCGTAAAACTTCCTGGATCTTTCAACTTGTTTGGTAGCTTATTCTGCAAAATGGCTAAGCAAACTGCATTGAGCTCCACGTGCGACAAGTAATCTAGCTTCCGCTTGTTTGCAAAAGCTCTTTTAAAAACTTTATGGAATTGGGCATATGCAAAAGAGCTTTAATAAACGGTAAGTTAATATGTAATTTTTTCAAAAGTTTAAGGAATTTATCGAATTTTTCATTTGTGTGATCTTTCCTTGTTGCATTAGGGTATGAAACACAAAGTTTATATTCCTTATTGACCGAATTAAGCTTATTTTGGCTTACCTCAACTTCACCATTGCTTACCATAGTTTCTCGTCTCGATTCCGCTACAGATTCAGCTAACCCTTCTTCATCTCGAACCGTGATCGCGTGAAGTTAATCTTTTGGGTTAGTTTCTGTGTTACTGGGCATGCTACCTTGTCGTCGCTCAAAAATTAACTTAGCGAGCTGTCTTATTTGAGTTTCGAGCCCTTGAATTGATGCTTGCTGATTCTTAAGCGTTGTTTCAGTATTCTGAAAACGAGTTTCTAACACCAAGATGAATTTTGTGAGCATCTCTTCAAGGTTTGATTTCTTCTCTTATTGGTAAGGTAGTTGTTGAAAACCTGGAGGATGTTGTGGCCTTTGATTTCCTTGACCACCCCACGAGAAATTGGGATGGTTCCTCCAACCTACATTATGAGTGTTACTACATGGGTTATTTTGAGATCTAGAATTATTACCCATATAGTGGACTTGTTTTTCCTCGGTGCTAGAGTTGAAAATGGATACTCTGTGCAATACACTCCTCCTCCATTTGAATCACACCTCATCACTGGATGTACCTTAGTAGAACCACAAAAACCATCAATTTTTTTATTTAAAAGTTCTACCTGGTTAGATAGCATAGTGACCACTTCAAGGTTGAAAACACCAGCTACTTTTGATGACTTCATTCTCATGACTTGCCACTGATAGTTATTCAGTAACATCTCTTCAATAAATTCGTAAGCCTCTTCAGGTGATTTTTTGTTTAAAGTTCCACTGGCAGCTGCATCGATTAGTTGCCTTGTTGAGGGTTTCACACTGTTGTAAAAATCTGAACCTGTAGCCATAGAGGTAATCCATGGTGAGGTCGCCTTCTTAATAAGTCCTTGTATCTCTGCCATGCATCATAAAGAGTTTCTAGATCCATCTGAACAAAAGAAGAGATGTCATTCCTCAATTTAGCCATTTTATCTGGCAAAAAATATTTAACCAAAAATTTTTCGGTCACTTGTTCCCAAGTAGTGATTGACCCTCGTGGTAACGAATTCGACCACTGTTTAGCCCTATTTCTCAATGAAAAGGGAAAGAACCGAAGGCGAATGGGATCGTCAGAAATGCCATTGATCTTAAAGGTGTCACAGAATTCCAAAAAATTTGCTAAATGCGTGTTTGGATCCTCGTCTTGCAAACCATCAAACTGAATAAACTGTTGTATCATTTGAATCGTGCTAGGTTTCAGTTCAAAATTATTTGCAACAACAGTAGGCCTAATGATACTCGATTCAATTCCTGTTAAATTAGGTTTAGCATAATCATACATAGTACGAGGATCGAAATTCTGATCTACTAGATTTGCAGCAACCACAGAAGGTAGCGGATTATTCTGATTTTCAGCCATCTCATTGGTATTAGTGTGAATATTTCCCTCTTGCTCTTCCTCTATGTATTGTAGGCTTCGCCTTATTTCTCATTGGTTTTTGTGAGTTGTGCTCTCGATCTCACTATCAAAAAGCAAAGGTCCTGACAGAATTCTCAATATATGATTCCCTATGTATTAATTTGAGATATTACCAGTAGAAATTATAAGTTGAGAAGAATTTATTTTGATTATGAGTTGAGAATTTTGCTTGAGGACAAGCAAATGCTTAAGTGTGGGGGTATTTCATAAACCGTAACTTATACATATTTTTACCCCATGTTTAACGCATTTTATGGATGATTTCCCATTAGAATTGGTGAATTCGATGCTCCTAATGCTTTAATTTCATGTTTTATACCTAAGAGAGCATAGGAGAGCGAAAGGAATGAGAAACGGGCCAAAAACAGAGAAAATGGGCCAAAGTACGAAATCAACACGGCCTGGACCTCCTCACACGGGCAGACCACACAGTTGTGTCAATTTGGCAGGCTCGAGTACGGCCTGAAGTAATCGCACACGGGCGTGTGCCTGCCGAAGCCAGGTTGAGTCCAATTTGGAAAAGGCTAATTTTGAGGGCTTTTAGGCATTCCAATGCCTATAAATACACCCTATAGGAGGAAGAAACCGACACAAAGAATAGGGGGCAAGGAATTACCCCAAGAAAGCTGATTGATCCATCTCAGAAGTCGGATTCATCATCAAGACTAAAGATCTCTCCTCAATTTCCCTTCAGGAGTTTTGGGTTTTCATTATGTTTTGTATTCTTTATTATTCTGAGATGTTTTCATATTTAGTTATGAACTAAATCCCCTAAATACCTAAGAGGAATGAAACTTAAGACGAATCTTGTTATTATTTTCTGAATCGTATGATAAATATTTAACTTGTTCTTAATTATATGTTCTTAATTCTTGTTTTTATATCCCAGGATACTGATTCAAGATAAGCTCTTATTTAGAGGAGGAATAGACCCTGTTTAAGAGTACATTTATCATAATTAAGCGGAGTTGATTGCGCACCTGACATAGGGTGACAAGATTTTGCCAGATTAGGGTGAAACCTAATAAGGGAATCCATAGATCGAGTTAATGCAACCCTAGTGTAATACCCCTTACCCGTACCCGAGGCCGGGATAAGGTACGAGGCGTTACCGGACAAACATACAAACATTATTTCATTATATTTTTCAAAATGTTCATTCACTTACACATAGTCCCTTTTTTGAGTCTACGAAGCCCAAAACATACTTTAGAAATGGTTCGGGACTAAACCGAGAACTTACAAAAATCTTAGAAATTTCATGCTTTAAGGCTCTACACGCCCGTGTCCCAAAGTCGTGTTCCATACACGGCTGAGACACATGGTCGTGTCTCTGCCTGTGTGGAATATACCTAGACTATTTTCCAAGCTTTGGTCAACCTTAATCTCTTACACACTTATACAAAATCAAAAGCATATAACATGGTATTCATTTAATGATTAAATATTCTCAATTAAACCACAAACATAACATTTGTATGTCATTATACATGTGTATCTCATACTCATTTTACCTTATTTATTATAGTACCACTTATACATTTATATCAAGATTATCATCTTACCAAATATCTTCACTTAATCATCAAGTATTCATATTTAAAACTAAATCATATCTTTATAAAATACCACAATTCAGATCATAAAATAACATGTTTGCTCGAAACATTTCAATTCAACTCCATACCCAACAAGCATTACATTGAGACTAGTCATATATATATATACATGTCATGATACATATCATTCTCTTTCTGCTTTCTTATAAACACATATCATTTATTTCATTATATCAATATTTCATATACCATAGTTTCCATGTATTCCACATATCTTTATTTTCCTCCTCCACCTCTCCATTCCACATCCTTACTGTATATAGCATTCTTGTAAGTATGATTTCACAATTTACTAATAAATGCTCACATCAAACTGTCCACACGAGTCATAGTCACTTACTTATTTATAATTCAAGCTACAGAGCTCCATATTAAGATCCGTAAATTTCTCCTGAAACTAGACTCACATATATTTCCATCATAAAATCTTCATAATTTTTGGTTTAGCCAATTAGTAGAGTTTATTCATTAAAATTTCCCCTGTTTCACATTCTGACAGTTCTAACCTCTCTTCACTAAAAATTAATTATCTCACAGTACAGAACTCGGATAATGTTCTTGTTGATTTATCTTGAAAATATACTCATTATGGATTTTAAAAATATAAGTTTAAGCTTCTAATTATTTTTATCCAAAGTTTTGTGATTTTCCAAAGTCAGAACAGGGGATCACATAATCATTCTGAACCAGTCTCACAAAAACATAAATATCTCAAAATATAGAACTCATTTTCTTGTTATTTTTCTTTTATATAAAAATAGACTCATTAAGCTTTAATTTTATATCTCATTAAGTCTCTGATTCAATTTCTACTATTTTTGGTGATTTTTCAAAATCATGTCACTGCTACTGTCCAAAACAGTTTTATTGCTAATTCACTCTTTCACACTTTCTTTGTATTAACCTCATTTTAACATACATATCACAAATCATTTTCACCACATTTCATACATCACAAGTATAGGCCCATCATCACAAGGTCACCATAAAATCATCCTCATGTATAACTTACTTGTTTATAACCTTACCACATCTTGGTCACTTAATGAACACATCATTCACATAACAAAGTTCCTGCACTTATTCATCACAAAACTCACAAAGCAATACATAGAGAGTCTCCCGTTGAACACTTTGGATCAATCCTCGATACTTGGTGGTTTCAGCACATAGCTCCACCCATCATATAGTTCGGCTCTCTTGTACACATGGTGAACACTCAGTACCACCCATGTGACCTAGCCAATTTATCTCATAGCTCTCTTGTCTACATGGTGTCCTTTACCTGGAACCACGCATGCGACCTAGCTACATATATCCCGTAGCTCTCTTGTCTACATGGTGTACACATAGTATCACCCATGCGACGTAGCTACATCATAATTTCTTGTAGCTCTCTTGTACACATGATGTGCACTCAGCACCATACATGTGACCTAGCTACATACCATCTGTATCATCCAATCTTTTCGAAGGTTTAACCGGGATTTCTTTCTCTTTTCCAACAATTTCACCAATCAAGTAATTATCCACAAACATATTTCCAATATTATTATAAAATATCATAATACAAGTAATATTGATGTATTACTTACATATAAACTTACATCTCATTTAATATCAAGGCAATAACATTAAATTACACATTGCCTTATTAAAAATCATATGAACTTACAATTTACCATAATATCCATAATCATAGAAATCACATTTATGTATAATAATTCAATGCACTTCATGTACCATAGACATATTTTTAAATCAATTCATAAACTTGGCACCATAATCATTTAATTTAACATAATTCAATTAATTCACTAAATTTAACTTTCAAATATAAATTACAAAGATTATTGATGTATTATTATCATACCAACTTACATACTTTCAACACCTCGAAAATTATAATAAATATATCAATTTTACATTGAAACATGCATAAATTAATGCTTATTATACATATGAACTTACCTTGATACTAAAACGGCTATTTTACCAACTTTCCCAACTTTCGATTTTTCTCTCATTCTAGGTTCAAATCTCATTTTCCGGGATCTAAAATATCATATTTTACTTATTTAATTAATGTACTATTCAAAAAAATCCTTAACTCAAACTTTGGAAATATTACAATTTTGCCACTAAAGTTTTGCATATTTACGCTTTTGCCCCTAGGCTCGGGAATTAAACTTCATCCCTTATTCTTATGTTTTATGACATGATGATCACTTTTCCCTCCTATGGAAACATCAAATTCTCACTCTAACATATACTTATGACTATTAGGTATTTTACTGATTAAGCCCTTTTACTCGTTTTCACTCAAAACCGAGTAGCACAAGTTGTCTAACATAATTTAAAACCTCATATTATATCATAAAACAGTAAAATAAACACATTTCACCTATGGGTATTTTTCCAAATATGAACCCTAGCTTAAATTATTGCTAGAATAAGCTTAAACAAATTAAAGGATTCCAAAACGTAAAGAACTTGAAAACGGGTTAGAACAGACTTACTATTGAGCTTGGAAAGCTTGAAAACCCTAGCCATGGCTTCCCCCATGCTAATTTCAGCCTCCATGAGAAAGATGAGTCAATTTTGGCTTTATTTTCCCTTTCTATTTCTTTTAATTACCAAATGACCAAAATACCCTTCCTTACTAAACTTTCAAAAATTCCATCCATGTCCAATTTTTGTCCATCACTTAGAAATTGGTCAAATTTATATTTAAGACCTCCTAATTAATATTTCAAAGAAATTTCATACTAGAAACTTCTAGAATGCAAGTTTTGCAACTTATTCAATTTAGTCCCTGACTTCAAATTGAGCACTTTATGCATAGAATTTCTTCACAAAATTTTCACACAATCATGCAATCATATCATAGACCTCAAAATAATCATAAAATAATTATTTCTATCTTAGATTTTTTGGTCCCGAAACCTCTGTTCCAACTAGACCCAATTTTGGGCTATTACACCTAGAGTGTTAATTAGAGAAAAGTCTCGGCTATTTAATCTAGGGATTAGACATTATTAGTCTTGAATAGGGATAATAACATAACTTAGGGATCTCTAGGGAACAAGTTAAATGAATAAATCATCCGATTCAGAGCCAGAATAACAAGTACAGTCTAGGTGGATTTTTCTTTAGGTATTGCCTTCATTCAATCGAATTTCCCAAAAGCAATTTCCCAATTCTATTCTCTGTGAGTTCTTAGTTTAGATAATTAGTTAGTTAAAACAAAAACCTCTTTATTCTTAGGCTAGGTAATAAAAAGACAGTCATTAGTAGTACTTTTAGTTCCTTTGGGTTCGACAATCCGGTCTTGCTAAAACTATACTACTGTTCGATAGGTACACTTGCCTACATCGCGATAATAGTCAGTTTCAAGAACGAGTAATTATAAACATTAAAAACCTATCACGAAATCGCGCGACCAAGTTTGGCGCCATTTCCGGGGAAGTAAGATATTAGGAACACTCAATTTTTATTACTTTAGCCATTTATTTTTCTTGCAATTTAATTTATTATTATTATTTATTAATTTACTCTTTATTTCACTTGGCAGGCTTTTATAGTTTATGACTAGAAGAAACCCGTCAGGACCACTACTTTTTGACGAAGAAATCGATTGCACAGTACGCAAAAACCAAAGAGAAATAAGGTGAAGCTTAAGATACACAAAGAACGAGCAAGAAGGCGGTACTCAAACCCCAACTGAAGAGATGGCTGAAAACCAAGACAATCAGCTACCTCCTGCAATTGCGGCTAATCAAAATCCTACTCCATGCACTATGTATGATTATGCTAAACCTTCTTTAACAGGAACTGAATCTAGCATTGTTAGACCTGCTGTAGCTGCAAATACTTTTGAACTGAAACCCAACACAATTCAAATGATACAATAGTTTGTTCAGTTTGACGGTTTGCAGGATGAAGATCTCAACGCTCACTTAGCAAACTTTCTAGAATTTTGCGATACATTTAAAATCAATGGTGTTTCTGATGATGCCATACATCTTCGGTTGCTTCCATTTTCATTGAGGAATAAAGCTAAAAAGTGGTTGAACTCATTACCACGAAGGTCAATTACTACTTGGTAACAAATAACCCAAAAATTTTTACTCAAATACTCTCCGCCAGCTAAAATGGCTAAATTACGTAACAATATCTCTTCATTTGTGCAGATGGACTTAGAAACACTTTACGATGCATGGGAGAGATACAAAGACTTACTGAGAAGGTGCCCTCACCATGGGTTACCACTTTGGCTTCAGGTTCAAACATTCTATAATGGCCTGAATCCTTCGACTCGACAAATGGTTGATGCAGCTGCTGGCAGAACCATCAACAATAAAACACCTGAAGATGCCTATGAGTTTATAGAGGAGATGTCACTGAAAAACTATCAGTGGCAAGTCATGAGGACTAAGCCAACTAAAACAGCAGGCGTTTGTAACGTCGATTCGGTTACTATGCTGTTAAACCAGGTAGAACTTCTAAATAAAAAGATTGATGGTTTTCTTAGTTTTTCATAGGTTTACCCAGTAATGCAGTGCGACGCAAGTGGAGGTGGACCAAACCATTTGGAATACCAACCTTTTGGCCACAACATGGATAACGAGCAATTAAATTACATGGGTAATAATCCTTAACCTCAAAACAATCCATATAGTAACAATTACATTGCAGGTTGGAGGAACCACTCCAATTTCTCGTGGGGCGGTCAAGGAAATCAAAGACCACAACATCCTCCGGGTTTTCAACAACCACCCTACCAACAGGAAAAGAAGCTGAACCTTGAAGAGATACTCTCAAAGTTTATATCAATGTCAGAAACCTGTTTTTAGAACATCGAGACAGCACTTAAAAATCAACAAGCATCGATCCAAGGGCTCGAAGCTCAAATAGGCCAGCTTTCCAAACTAATCTCCGAACGACCACAAGGTAGCTTGCCAACTAATACTGAACCCAACCCAAGGGAAAAACTCAACGCAATTAATATTCAAGATGCAGAAGGATTTGTTGAGCCTGAGCCAGAACTGAGGCAAGAAACTATGGTAAGCAAAGGTCAAGGTGAGGTAGATCACAATACAAACAAATCGGTGAACGTCAAATATAAACCTCATGTGCCATACCCCAACGCGGCAAGGAAAGACCGCTCAGATGAACAATTTGGTAAATTCCTTAAACTCTTAAAAAAATTACACATTAACTTACCATTTATTGAAGCCCTGTCGCAGATGCCAAACGTAATGAAATTTTTAATGGAGCTTTCAGTAAATAAGCGAAAGTTGGATGAGTCGTCGCATGTGGAGCTAAACGCAGTATGCTCGGCTATTCTGCAAAATAAGCTACCAAACAAACTAAAACATCCAAGGAGTTTTACGATTCCTTGCTTAATTGGTAGTTTAGATGTTAATAATGCATTAGCTGATTTAGGGGCTAGTATCAACATCATGCCCTACAAAATGTTTAAACAATTAGGTCTCGGGAAACCTAAACAGACTAGGATGAGCATTCAATTAACAGATAAAACTATAATATTTCCTAGGGGTATTATTGAAGATGTGCTAGTTAAAATTGATAAATTTATATTTCCCGTTGACTTCATTGTTTTAGACATAGAGGAGGATAGCAACACTCCTTTAATTCTAGGAAGGCCCTTTTTAGCAACTGCTAAAACAATTATTGATGTTGGAATAGGTGAGCTTACGCTTCGCGTAGGAGACGAAACAATCACCATTCAAGCTCGCAATTCTGGCAACATGTCAGAAATTGAAGGTGATCATCTAAACCATTCTATTAAAACTAACTATATGATACAACCCACTTTGCAGGAGATAAGTCTGAAAGAAGTACATAAGCCATTCTCGAGCAATAGTAGTGGACCTGTTCATGAAGATCAAAGACTACAAATCAAGGAGTTAGATGAATGGCGGATGCATAAATCGAGAACACCCGAAAAATCAAATCTACGACAGAACGAACTCAATATCTCTCCAAATCAACTTAAGGTTAGAGATAGCGTCTTCTTAGATGCCATAGATCCCCACATTGTCACTACCACATCGAATGAAGAAATTCCTCTTACGGTACTCAGTATTTTCCCATTCGGTACGGTCGAGGTGAGTCATCCCAAGTTTGGCACCTTTAAGGTAAACAACACACGTTTAAAACCTTATTTTGATGAGATTGATAACAGGAATAAGGAGTATAAACTCCTCAAACCACCATGATCATTCAACGGAGAGGTAAGTAGAGCTTAGACTATAAATAAGCGCTTCTCGGGAGGCAACCCAAGTACTAACGGTTTGTAATTATTTAAATTTTAAGTTTTAAACATTTAGGTCACTAACAGAGTATTTGAAGCACAGGTTCCCAACTCCACATGGCAGCTCTCACGACTGTGCTTAAGGCCCTGTGACCAACACGAATGGAAACACGACTGTGCGATACAACCGTGTGAAAAAGGGGTAAAATGATTTCCCCAAACACGGGCTGCGATAAAACACCACGGCCGTGCGACATGGCCATGGTCAAATATGCCAAATGAACACGAGCGTTCGACACGCCCGTGTCTAGCACCCGTGGACAACACTATCAAAATAACACGGGCATGTGCAGAGCTATACGACTGTGGGAGAAGCGAATCACATCACACACGGTCGTGTAACATGATCAGATAACCACACGGCCTATACACATGGGTGTGTGCACCGGCTGTGCCATTTGAGAAATTAGAATAATTCTTTTATTTTATTTTTCTTTCATTAAGTTTTTAAGATTTATTTATTTTCCTTTTAAACACGGCTTATCTTTGTGACTACTATCAAGATTATTCCCTTCACTCTCTTTTTATCATTCAGAATCATGCTTGACATCCAGATTTATTTCCAATACTCAATCTCGCCAATACAAGAATATCATCCATTCTTAATACAGGATATTTATTTCATTATCAGAAAAATCACTGAATGACTACCTTATTCTCTTGAAAAGCTCTCATATAATATTTAGGATAAATTTTGATTGATTTATGATTTTTGTTGATATATCTTGAATTAAAACATAGGCATTTATGCATTGATTGTTTAAACTTCAAGACATTAGAGAATCAAGCATGATAAGTTGATTTTTAAGAATTTAAAATCTTTGGTTGTTTCCCCAAATTTTAGGTATTACTTTGAGTTGGAATTCACAAGTTTTAAACATAAAAAGCCATAATTTTTGTGAGATTTTTTAGCCTTTTGAGTATCTATTGATTCTTTCATGCTCAATTTTTTTTATTGCTTGGAGTACGTTAGTATTGAACTGTTATTCTAGAACTTGCTTGATTATCCATGTCGAGACCACACCATTTGATTTGATATGTCAAAATAATTAAGGCACTTAGGATTAACCCACTCATGCCATGAAAAGCCTACCTCCACGATTAACCCTTAGTGAACCCCCTTGAACCTAACAAGCCATTTCTTGTATTTCCCTTGATATTAACCCTTAACCCATTATTGTTGAAATCCCCTAAATTAATCCCTATTTTTGTCGAGATTTGAGTTGAACAAATTGCTTAGCTATGTCTTATTCTTAATAGTTAGTCTATGTTATTTAACTTGTTCTTAAAAAAAAAATTATGTATACACATTAGTAATTCCATATTCTGAAAAGAAGCTCTATTGTACGCAAGTGATGATTAACTTTTTTTCTAGTTGGGCAATTTTTCAATTCAATCTCGATTCTAACCCTTTCTTTTAGCTTATGACCACACCCCCTAACCAAGCCTTATTACAACACTCTAAAGACCTTTTGATTGATGTATCATCTTAAATTATAGTGGTGGAGATTTGATTCTCATGCAAGCCTATGGTAATGACCTTTCATTATTGACTATTGAGTGCTTCATTTATTATCCTTAACCACCTCGAGTGATTTGAGTGATTCTTTAGTAAGGATGTGAAACTCTGTGATATTCTGAATCGAAGATAATTACTTAGATGAGGGGAGACACCTATGTTTTCGGGATAAAATGCTCAACTACGAATGTTTGAAACTTTTATGTTCTTTTAGTTGAATTCTCAATATATGATTCCCTATGGATTAATTTGAGATATTATCGATAGGAATTACAAGTTGAGAAGAATTTATTTTGATTATGAGTTGAGAATTTTGCTTGAGGACAAGCAAATGCTTAAGTGTGGGGGTATTTGATAAACTGTATTTTATACATATTTTTACCCCATGTTTAACGCATTTTATGGATGATTTCCCATTAGAATTGGTAAATTCGATGCTCCTAATGCTTTAATTTCATGTTTTATACCTAGGAGAGCATAGGAGAGCAAAAAGAATGAGAAATGGGCCAAAAACGGAGAAAATGGGCCAAAGTATGAAATCAACATGGCCTAGACCTCTTCATACGGCTGTGTTAATTTGGCAGGCTCAACCACGACCTGAAGTAATCGTACACGGCATGTCACACGGATGTGTCACTGCCGATCCCAAGTTGAGTCCAATTTGAAAATGGCTAATTTTGAGGGCTTTTAGGCATTCCAAAGCCTATAAATACACCCTAGAGGAGGAAGAAATAGACACAAAGAATAAGGGGCATTACCCCAAGAAAGCCGATTAATCCATCTCAGAAGCCGGATTCATCATCAAGACTAAAGATCTCTCCTCAATTTCCCTTCAGGAGTTTTGGGTTTTCTTTATGTTTTGTATTCTTTATTATTCTAAGACGTTTTCTTATTTAGTTATGAACTAAATCCCTAAATACCTAAGGGGAATGAAACCTAAGATGAATCTTGTTATTATTTTTTGAATCGTATGATAAATATTTAACTTGTTCTTAATTATGTGTTCTTAATCCTTATTTTGATATCCCAGGATACTGATTCAAGATAAGCTTTTATTCAGAGGAGGAATAGACCCTGTTTAAGTGTACATTTGTCATAATTAAGCGGAGTTGATTGCGCGCCTAGACATAGGGTGATAAGATTTTGCCAGATTAGGGTGAAACCTAATAAGGGGATCCATAGATCGAGTTAATGTAACCCTAAAGTGTTAATTAGAGAAAAGTCTCAGTTATTCAATCTAGGGATTAGACGTTATTAGTCTTGAATATGGATAATAACATAACTTAGGGATCTCCACGGAACAAGTTAAATGAATAAATCATCCTATTCGGAGCCAAAATAACAAGTATAGTCTAGGTGGATTTTTCCTTAGGTGTTGTCTTCATTCAATCGATTTTCCCAAAAGCAATTTCCTAATTCCATTCTCTGTGAGTTCTTAGTTTAGATAATTAGTTAGTTAAAACAAAAACTCTTTATTCTAAGGCTAGATAATAAAAAGATAGTCATTACTAGTACTTTTAGTTCCTTTGGGTTTGACAATCCGATCTTGCTAAAACTATACTACTGTTCGATAGGTACACTTGCCTACATCGCGATAATAGTTAGTTTCAAGAACGAGTAATTATAAATATTTAAAACCTATCACGAAATCACGCGATCAGCCTTCTATCAAATGATGAATGATTGGTTTAGCCAATATATTAGAACCAATTCGGCTGTTCAACAACCTCCACCCCTGGTAAATCCTTCACAAACTCCTACTATGCCATCAGTGAATCTAATTCAGTTAAGTAAGCTTCTAGTAGATAAGATTAGAAAGTATGGGGTCGAAGAGTTTTGAGCTACAACAAATGATGACACTGAAAGGGTCGAGTTCTGGTTAGAGAACACAATACGAGTATTTGATGAATTGTCATTAAATCTCGAGGAATGCATAAAATATGTTGTTTCACTTATGAGGGACACGACGTACCACTGGTGGAATACTCTAATATATGTGGTTCCGAGTGAGCGAGTCACTTGGGATTTCTTCCTAGCTGAATTTCGAAAGAAATGCATCAGTCAGAGATTTATTGACCAAAAACGTAAAGAGTTTCTCGAGCTTAAACAAGGTCGTATGTCTGTCACAGAATACAAGAAGGAATTTGTAAGATTGAGTTAGTATGCTCGTGAATGTGTATCTACTGAGGCAATAATGTGTAAGAGATTTGAAGATGGTTTGAACGAGGATATCCGTTTGTTAGTTGGGATTCTTGAAATTAAAGAATTTGCTATACTTGTTAAACGAGCATGTAAAGCTGAAGATCTTGGGAAAGAGAAAAGAAAAGCTGGTTCTGAAGCTAGGGAAGTGTGAAAAAGATCATCGGGCAAATCATTTCAGTTTGCATCAAAGAAGTTCAGAGATGATAATAGCCGTACAAAGGCTAATGTGGGACATTCAAATAGAGATCGTGCTAGATCGCAATCGAACTTCAAAGCTCTAGCTACATCTGTTGCCAGTGTTAGAAATCCTAAATCTGATCGCCCTGAGTGCAAGTATTGTGGTAAAAGACATCCCGGTAATTGTAGACTATATGATCGGGCTTATTTTAGATGTGGATCATTGACCATTTTATCCGTGATTGCCATGAATCTGTTGTGCAAGAAATTGTACAAAATTTGAGAACAAGTGGCAATGCATCTCGTGATAGACCTCTCAAAAATACGAGAAATGTGAGTGGTAGTCAGAGGAGAACAAAACAAATAGCTGTTAGATCCGAGGCTCGTGCACCTGCTAGAGCCTATGCTATCCGAGCTCGTAAGGAAGCTTTATCGTCAGACGTGATTACGGGTACATTTACTCTTTATGATACTATTGTTTTGGTAGATCCTGGATCAACACATTCATATTTATGCATGAACTTAGTGAACAGTAAGACTTTGCCTGTAGAGTCTACTGAATTTGTAATTAGAGTTTCGAACCCCCTAGGAAGATGTGTTTTGGTTGATAAAGTCTGCAAGAATTGTTTATTAATGTTTCAAGACACTTGTTTTCCGGCTGATCTGATGCTGTTACCTTTTGATGAATTTGACATAATTCTAGGTTTGGATTGATTAACTTTGCATGATGCTGTTGTGAATTACAAGCAGAAAACTATTGATTCGAGATGCAAGAATGATGAAATAGTCCGAATTGAATCTAGTGATTTGAATGGATTGCCTGCTGTGATATCTTCGATGAAAGCTTTGAGTATTTTGAGAAAGGATTGTCGAGCCTACTTTGCTTATGTAATTGATTCGAAAATGTCAAAAAAGAAAGTTGAATCAATGCATGTTGTATGTGAGTTTCCTAATATGTTTCTTAAAGAACTTTCGGGTCTACCTCCGATTAGAGAAGTTGAATTTGGCATTGAATTGGTACCTGGTACTACTCTAATTTTGATAGCTCCGTATAAAATGGCTCCAACCAAATTAAAAGAATTAAAGTCTCAGTTGCAAGAATTGACCGATAGAGGGTTTGCTAGACCAAGTTTCTCACCTTGGGGTGCTCCAATTTTATTTGTGAAAAAGAAAGATGGTAGATGAGAATGTGTATCGATTATCGTCAATTGAACAAAGTGAAAATAAAGAATAAGTATCATCTGCCCCGAATTGATGACTTGTTTAATCAGTTGAAAGGAGCTATTGTGTTTTTGAAAATAGATTTGAGATCGGGCTATTATCAGTTGTGAGTAAAAGACTTAGAGATTCTGAAAACTACTTTCCAAATGAGGTACAGACACTATGAATTCTTAGTTATACCTTTCGGATTGACTAACGCAGTTGCTGTCTTTATGGATTTGATGAATAGAATTTTCAAACCGTATCTAGATCAATTTGTAGTTGTATTCATTGATGACATATTGATTTATTCACGTGATGAATCCGAACATGCTGAGCATTTGAGATTAGTGCTACATCTTCTGCGAGATAAATAGTTGTATGCGAAGTTTAATAAATGAGAATTCTGGTTATAAGATGTTGGTTTTCTAGGTTATATTATGTCAGCATCTGGTATCCGAGTTGATCCGAGCAAAATTTCAGCTATTTTGGAGTGAAAGCCTCTGAGGAATGTCTTTGAAGTCTACAATTTTCTGGGACTTGCCAGTTATTATAGACGATTTGTAAAAGGCTTTTCGATATTGCGACTCCGTTGACAAAACTACTTCAGAAAGATGTTAAGTTTGAATGGTCTGAAAAGTGTCAGAAAAGCTTTGATCAGTTAAAAACTTTGTTGACTGAAGCTCTGGTATTGGTGCAACCCAAATTGGGTAAAGAATTTGTGATCTATAGTGATTCTTCATTGATCGGTATGGGATGTGTTTTAATGTAAGAAGGCAATGTCATTGCTTATGCTTCAAGACAATTGAAGCCACATGAAAAGAACTACCCGACACACGATCTTGAGTTAGTCGCAATTGTGTTTGCTCTAAAGATATGGCTCCACTCTCTGTTCGGTGAGAAATGTCATGTATATTCTAATCATAAGAGTTTAATATATCTGATGACTCAGAAAGATTTGAATCTGTGGTAGAGAAGATGGTTAGAACTACTAAAAGACTAAGAACTTGTGATAGATTATCATCCGGGTAAGGCAAATGTTGTTGCTGATGCTTTGAGTCAAAAATCATTATTTGCTATGCGTGCAATGAATACTTATGTGACAGCCCAAAATTGACCCTATTCGGGAAGTGGTTTCGAGACTGCTAAACCGAGTCACCGAAATGTTGGAACGTAATATTTATTGTCTAGAATATGTGAATATGAATGTGTGAAAATTTCATGTTTGGATTTTGCTTAATTGTAGATGAATTTTTGTGATTAGGACTTATGTGAGAAAACTTAGAAATGTGCTAGGCAAATGTAAGTGGCCTATTAGTGCATGTAATCAAAGGGGTGGACTTGCATGTCAAATTCCCCTTTGATATTAGCTAATGGCCGGCCATGACAAGAGTGATGGGCAAGGGAAACATGTTTCCAACATGTTAGGCTAGTGATGTATGTAGGAAACAATAAAATAGAAAGCTAGTAGTAAAGAAATAAAAAAAAAAGAAGAGAATGGTGAATGTCCCCCCATTGCCGTGAGTTGAGGAAGAAAAAGAAAAATCCTTGTTGTTCATCCATTCTCATTTTTGTTACAATTACCATGACTTGAGAAGAAGAAGGAGTGTTCATGTTTTCTTTCTTTTGCAATTGTTATAACTAGAAGAAGAAGAGGAAGCAATAATAGAGAAATACAATGGAGCAAATCAAATAGGTGATTTCCATCTTGGAGGAATTTTCGGTCAGTTCTTTGCAAATATTTTATATTTCTTCCTAAGCTGTTCGGTTTTAAGTGTTGCGATGCTTGAGATTGTTGTTGCATGCGACATGCATGTAAGATTTTGATAGTTTTGTTTGGTGAGTGTGGATTAATTTGCTCCTGGAAACCGTGGCTAAATGGTGAAGTAAATGGTGTGGTATGGCTGCTCAAATATGTGTTGACGTGTGCAATTGTGACTATCTTATTATGTCTGCTTTAATTTGCTTTTACATGCTGTCCAATATTGTAAATTTTATGACAAATTCGGTTAAGTTTAATGCATGTCTCATTTGAAAATTCAATGCTGTCCAAAGCTAGACATTTCCATGTTGTTCGGGTGAGTCTTTCAAAGGTAACTTTGCTAAATTCTCACATTTAATTTATGGGTACATATACAAGTAATGTTCGCTATATGGAATGTAAGTATAGGTGTGATCGGTCATGGAAATTTGATATGAAGTTTTGTTAGGTGAGTGGTGAATGGCCGAATGAATTATATACATTGTGAGGATGAAATTTGTATATAAATTGTGTATGTGTGCATTCGGACTTTAAGGGTAATGAGATGAAGTTAAGGTGTGAATTTTAGTTCTGGTGATAGAGATAATTCGGTTGAGTTGATTCATGATGTTGTACATTAGAATAAAAAATTACTACTAAATGTATTTATTCTAGATCAAGACATCAAAGGGGAAAATCAAACAAAGGCAAAGCAAAGATAATCGAGTAGCCGATCGAAATCGTTTCATCCAATATAAGGTAAGTCATTAAGCATATATTTGGTATTGATTTAAATGATCATAATATATATGCAATTGTGTTTAATGAGTTGATGTGTAAATGGAAATGTATGTGTATGGAATGATGCCATTGTTGAATGTATAAAGGTAGTAAAATGCTTAAAGTATTGGTCTCGGCACTAAGTGTGCGAGTATACATGGATACGGTGACGAGATTAGCACTAAGTGTGCAAGCTGGAAATATATGGCACCAAGTGTGCAAGCTCGAAGGGTATGGCACTATGTGTGCGGGCTTAAATCGCATGGCACTAAGTGTGCGAAATCGAGTATTAAGCACTGTGTGCGCATCTATATATATATATATATATCTCCGATCGGACAATTATATGGAGGGTGTGTCTCCATCGAGTTGAGTATGGGCAGCGGATCGGTAAGTACCTTGAGCTCATGACGAATAGGCAATATGTTCATGCTCGGGGTTGAGCTTGGTAAGCTTTAAATCTATGTGATGATTGAAATTGTATGGTTGTGGTGGAAATGAGTTAGTGTGTGAAAATGCCTTAAATATCTTGTTGTGTGGAATATGAAATGTGGATGTATGACTTGGTATGAGATTGAACCGAAAGGTCCGAGGAATTATGGTATAGTTTTGATATGGATGAGTACCTAGCCTCGCTTATTGTTTCATGTTGTGGTAACTTTATTAATGGATGGTTGTTGAATGCTTATGACTTACTGAGTTATAAACTCACTCGGTGTTTTCTTGTCACCCATTTTAGGTCTCTTGGACTCGTATTGTTTATGTGCTTGGAACCGTCGTTGAAGTCATCACACCGGCTGGAAATCTTTTGGTATTGTCTTCGTAGTTGAACTAGGAGAACATTTGGCATGTATAGGCTATTATGTTTTGTTGAATTGTGGGTTGTAAACTTTAAGCCATGTGAAAATGACCTATGTGGTCGTTGAGTGGGATGCTAGAACCTATAGCCACGAGTCTTAGAAAATTTAATTTTGATAAGGTGGCCATAATTTGTGTCATGTATGATGGATGATTAGTAAGGTCAAGGAAAGATTCATGAAATTGGCATAGTTCATCGCAGTAACTGTTGCAGACAGCAGCAGTGATATGAGATTGAAAAATCACTAAAAATAGTATAAGTAGAATTAAATAGTGAATAAATTATGAAATTGAACCTTGATGAATCTATTTTCATATGGATGAAACGAAAAGACCATATGAGCAGTATACTGAGAGATATTAAAGTTCTCGTGAGACAGGGCCAGAACGGTTTCTGGATCCCCTGTCTCGACTTTGAAAATTTACCATAAATTATCCAGAAGGAATTGGAAGTCGTGCCTTATATTTTCAGATTCCCCTTTTAGTCTAGTTTCATTAGAAACAAATGGCATGAGCATTGAAGCTCTGTACGAGAAGATATCCAGGTCGTAATGCGCGAAGGTCAGTGTAGTCGACCCCTGTAACATGGGCGACTTTAACTAATAAACTGTACTAATTGGCCCGACCAAAAATTCTAGAAATAAATCCATGGATAGATATATGAGTCTAAATTCAGGGAAAATTTACAGAATCAGTTTCTGAGTTTTGAAACTCGAGATATGATTTTTAAGGGGACAGTGACGCAGTTAGCTAGCCTGCCTGGAACAGCAATCAAATATTGCAAAGAGAGTAATAAGGGAAGTAAGACCGGTAACACCACGTGGTCAAATCCGGTGACGGTCACGGGTTTGGGGTGTTACATTTTATTGGTATCAGTGCTATGGTTTAGTCGGTTCTAGGACTACCATAGCGCGTGTGAGTCTAGCTATACATGTCAAATTGTTAGTGCTTAATAATGTGATGACTTTTGACGGTTGAAATTTTTGTCTTGGGTAGCAAATGGAACCCGGGGTAGAGAGACCCTTGGCGGATGACTTTGAAAGTGTAGCGGCTGCTCCTGTACAAGGGACACCGCCTGTTGAGCCTCAGTCATCCGCGAATAATCAAAATGAAGGCGAAACAAGCCTTCTTCACCATGATGAATGAGTGGGTCGCGCATATGCCCGAACCAACCCTACTGTCCAACCATTCCCGAATTTAAATACTCCGCCTAAGAGTCCGCAATGCCTCCAGCCATCGATCCCGTGAGGCTAAGCAAACCACCTGTAGACTTGATTAGGAAGCGCGGGCGAGGAGTTCAAGGCCATAGTCATCGATGATGCCGAAAGAGCCGAATTCGCTCGATAACACCATTCGAGTGTTAGATGAACTGCCATGCACACCGATGAATGTCCAAGTGTGCTATATCCTTGTTATGAGACTCACTTACTATTGGTGGAGGACTTTAATTTCCATAGTCCCAAATGAACGCTACATTTGGGATTTCTTTCAATCCAATTTCAAAGAAATACATTAGTCAACGGTTCATTGATCGAAGCGTAAGGAATTCTTGGAACTCAAGTAAGGCCGGATGATCGTATCTGAATACGAACATGAGTTCGTAAGACTTAGTCGGTATGCCCGGGAGTGTGTGGCTGATGAGGTTGCTATGTGCAAAAGATTTGAAGAAGGATTGAATGAAGACTTAAAGCTGCTAGTGGGTATTTTGGAGATAAAGGAGTTCGTAACACTAGTCGAACGAGCCTCGCAAGGCGGAAGAACTTGGAAAGGAAAAGAAAAGGCTGAATTTGAAGCAAGAGATTATCGTAAAAGATCGTGAGTAAAGCTCGTTCTCGGCGGTAAAGAAGTTCGTGGAGGACACTAATAAGACGAGGGCGATCAAGGAATTTCCATCGAGCCCGACCATTGACGGACTCGAGCTACTTGTAGCTAGTGTGGGCAATAATCGTCAAGAGAGACTCAATGCCCCAATGTGGAAGACGACACCTAGGTGAATGTTGGGGTAAGTCTGCTAATAGGGCTGTTATGGATGCGGTTCAAGGACCACTTCATTAGAGATTGCACGAGCTAGATGAGAGGAATAAGACGCAAGGTGCAAGACCTAGTGGAACGACGGCCGGAGGTAGGCCCCGAGAATTTCTCAAGGTAGGGGTGGTAATCGAGAGGAGCCTCTAATACGGCTGTCCGATCCGAGACCCGTGCTCTGCTAGAGCATATGCCATCCGCAAGACGAGAGGAGTGCAAATAATGAGGTAGTCCGAGTCGAGCTCATCGATTTAAAAGGAGTGCCAGTGATAATATCTTCTATGACCGCCGGAGACATATGAAAAAGGGTGTGAAACATACCTTGCGTATGTGCTTGAAAGTAAAGAGACGGAAAGGAAACTCGAATCGGTACTAGTGGTTTGTGAGTATTCAGATGTTTTTCCGAGGAGTTACCGGATTGCCACCGGTTCGAGAAGTGGAATTCGCATCGGTTGTACCGTACTACGCCGATTTCAATAGCCCCGTATCGTATGGCATTAACGGAATTAAAGGAATTGAAGGTTCAATTACAAGAATTGACGGATAGAGGTTTCGCCGACCGAAGTTTTTCTCCATGGGGCACACAAGATTGTTTGTGAAAAAGAGGTACGGTCACTACGAATTCTTGGTGATGCCGCTTTGGGCTCACTAATGCCCTCGGTATTTATGGATTTAATGAATAGAATTTTCAGGCCATACTTGGATCGGTTCGTAGTTGTATTTATTGATGACATTTTGGTCTATTCGAGATGAAACCGAACATGCCGAGCACTGTGGCTAGTGTTGCAAATTTTACGAGATAGGCGCTATACGCAAAGTTCAAGAATGTGAATTTTGGTTGAAAGAGGTTAGCTTTTGGGGCACGTGGTGTCTCGCACGGTGTCGTGGTAGACCAACAAAATTTCGCCATAGTCGATTGGAAACCTCCAAGAATGTTACCGGGTTAGGAGCTTTTTGGGCTTGCTTGGATACTATCGACGATTTGTGAAAGGTTTTTCGTGATAGCTGCACCGATGACAAAACTACTTCAAAAGATGTTAAGTTCGAGTGGTCTAACGCTGTCAAGAAAGTTTCGATCGACAAAAAAAAACTGCTTAACCGAGGCCCCAGACTAGTATAGCCGAGTCCCAGAAAGAGTTTGTCATATACAATGGACGCATCCTTGCTTGGGTTAGGTTGTGTGTTGATGCAAGAAGGTCGAGTTGTGGCTTACGCGTCGAGACAACTACACCGCATGAGAGAAGCTATCCGACCCATGACCTTGAACTAGCACCATAGTGTTCGCCTTGAAGATGTGGCGGCATTACTTGTTTGGAGAAAGGTGTCACATTTATTCGGACCACAAGAGTCTAAAATATTTGATGACTCGTAGAGATTTAAACCTGCGACAAAGACGTTGGCTTGAGTTGTTGAAAGACTATGAACTCATCATTGATTATCACCGGAAAGGCCAACGTGGTGGCCGATGCTTTAAGTCGCAAGGCACCGCTTGCTTTGAGAGCGATGGATGCTCATCTATCCGTTTCACCGATGAGGTGCTAGTAGTCGAATTAGAGACCAAACCGTTATTGATTCATCAAGTACTTGAATCTCAGAAGGTCGACGCCGAATTGGTCGCTAAGCGAGCCGAATGTGTTTCGAATGAGGAATCAGAATTTCAGATTGATGACAATGATTGCTTGACGTTCAAGGGTCGATTATGTATTCCAAGGAATTCGGAACTTGTTTCAATGATTTTGAGCGAGACTTATAGTAGTCGAATGTCAGTCCACCCGGGTAGTACTAAAATGTACAATGACCGAAAACGCCAATTTTGGTAGCCCGGTATGAAACGGGACATTTCAGAATTTGTTTCAAAGTGTTTGATATGTCAACAAGTGAAAGCGGAACATCAAGTGCCATCGGGATTACTTCAGCCAATCATGATACCCGAATGGAAATGGGATCGAGTAACAATGGACTTTGTGTCTGGGTTACCATTGACTCAGAATAAGAAAGACTCGGTTTGGGTCATTGTTGATAGACTGACTAAGACTGCTCATTTTATCCCTGTCCGCACGGATTTTTCGCTGATAAATTGGCGTAATTATACGCCTCCCAAATTGTTCGATTGCATGGGGTACCTATTTCTATCGTGTCGGATAGAGACCCAAGATTTACATCGCGATTTTGGAAGAAATTGCAAGAGGCTTTGGGTACCAAACCGCATTTTAGCACTTTCATCCCCAAACCGATGGTCAATCCGAACGGATAATTCAAATACTCGAGGATATGTTGAGATGTTGCATCCTTGAGTTTAGTGGGTCATGGAACGGTATTTACCTTTGATTGAATTCGCCTACAACAATAGTTTTCAATCAAGTATTAAGATGGCGCCTTACGAGGCTTTATACGGTCGTAAATGCCGTACCCCATTATTCTGGACTGAACTTAGTGAAAGTAAAATCTTCGGGGTTGATTTGATTAAGGATGCCGAGCAGAAAGTTTGAGTAATTCGTGAAAGTTTGAAAGTCGCTTGGATCGCCAAAAGTCGATGCGATTTGAAAAGAAAAGACATTGAATATCAGGTTGGAGACAAAGTATTTCTCAAAGTTTCACCCTGGAAGAAGGTGTTTAGATTTGGCCGTAAGGGCAAATTGAGTCCGAGGTTCATCGGGCCGTATGAAGTATCCGAACGAGTTGGGCCAGTCGCTTACCGATTAATTTTGCCCCCTGAGCTTGAAAAGATTCACAACGTTTTTCATGTCTCGATGCTTCGACGATATAGGTCTGACCCGACACACGTAATTACTCCATCTGAGGTCGAGGTTCAGCCTAATTTGAGCTATGAAGAAGAACCGATTCGTATCCTAGCACGTGAAGTGAAAGAGTTGCGAAACAAAAAGGTTCCACTAGTGAAAGTGTTATGGCTCAAACACGGGATAGAAGAAGCTACTTGGGAGCCCGAGAACTCTATGAAAGAGCGATACCCAAACCTGTTTACCGGTAAGATTTTCGGGGACGAAAATTTCTTAAGTGGGGGAGAGTTGTGACAGCCCAAAATTGACCCTAGTCGGGAAGTGGTTTCGGGAACGCTAAACCGAGTCACCGAAATGTTGGAACGTAATATTTATTGTCTAGAATATGTGAATATGAATGTGTGAAAATTTCATGTTTGGATTTTGCTTAATTGTAGATGAATTTTTGTGATTAGGACTTATGTGAGAAAACTTAGAAATGTGCTAGGCAAATGTAAGTGGCCTATTAGTGCATGTAATCAAAGGGGTGGACTTGCATGTCAAATTCCCCTTTGATATTAGCTAATGGCTGGCCATGACAAGAGTGATGGGCAGGGGAAACATGTTTCCAACATGTTAGGCTAGTGATGTATGTAGGAAACAATAAAATAGAAATCTAGTAGTAAAGAAATAAAAAAAATGAAGAGAATGGTGAATGTCCCCCATTGCCGTGAGTTGAGGAAGAAAAAGAAAAATCCTTGTTGTTCATCCATTCTCATTTTTGTTACAATTACCATGACTTGAGAAGAAGAAGGAGTGTTCATGTTTTCTTTCTTTTGCAATTGTTATAACTAGAAGAAGAAGAGGAAGCAATAATAGAGAAATACAATGGAGCAAATCAAATAGGTGATTTCCATCTTGGAGGAATTTTCGGTCAGTTCTTTGCAAATATTTTATATTTCTTCCTAAGCTGTTCGGTTTTAAGTGTTGCGATGCTTGAGATTGTTGTTGCATGCGACATGCATGTAAGATTTTGATAGTTTTGTTTGGTGAGTGTGGATTAATTTGCTCTCGGAAACCGTGGCAAAATGGTGAAGTAAATGGTGTGGTATGGCTGCTCAAATATGTGTTGACGTGTGCAATTGTGACTATCTTATTATGTCTGCCTTAATTTGCTTTTACATGCTGTCCAATATTGTAAATTTTATGACAAATTCGTTAAGTTTAATGCATGTCTCATTTGAAAATTCAATGCTGTCCAAAGCTGGACATTTCCATATTGTTCGGGTGAGTCTTTCAAAGGTAACTTTGCTAAATTCTCACATTTAATTTATGGGTACATATACAAGTAATGTTCGCTATATGGAATGTAAGTATAGGTGTGATCGGTCATGGAAATTTGAGATGAAGTTTTGTTAGGTGAGTGGTGAATGGCGAATGAATTATATACATTGTGAGGATGAAATTTGTATATAAATTGTGTATGTGTGCATTCGGACTTTAAGGGTAATGAGATGAAGTTAAGGTGCGAATTTTAGTTCGGTGATAGAGATAATTCGGTTGAGTTGATTCATGATGTTGTACATTAGAATAAAAAATTTACTACTAAATGTATTTATTCTAGATCAAGACATCAAAGGGGAAAATCAAACAAAGGCAAAGCAAAGATAATCGAGTAGCCGATCGGAAATCGTTTCATCCAATATAAGGTAAGTCATTAAGCATATATTTGGTATTGATTTAAATGATCATAATATATATGCAATTGTGTTTAATGAGTTGATGTGTAAATGGAAATGTATGTGTATGGAATGATGCCATTGTTGAATGTATAAAGGTAGTAAAATGCTTAAAGTATTGGTCTCGGCACTAAGTGTGCGGGTATAAATGGATACGGTGACGAGATTAGCACTAAGTGTGCATGATGGAAATATATGGCACTAAGTGTGCGAGCTCAAAGGGTATGGCACTATGTGTGCGGGCTTAAATCGCATGGCACTAAGTGTGCGAAATCGAGTATTAAGCACTGTGTGTGCGTACTCTATATATATATATATATATCTCCGATCGGACAATTATATGGAGGGTGTGTCTCCATCGAGTTGAGTATGGGCAGCGGATCGGGTAAGTACCTTGAGCTCATGACGAATAGGCAATACGCTCATGCTCGGGTTGAGCTTGGTAAGCTTTAAATCTATGTGATGATTGAAATTGTATGGTTGTGGTGGAAATGAGTTAGTGTGTGAAAATGCCTTAAATATCTTGTTGTGTGGAATATGAAATGTGGATGTATGACTTGGTATGAGATTGAACCAAAGGTCCGAGGAATTATGGTATAGTTTTGATATGGATGAGTACCTAGGCTCGCTTATTGTTTCATGTTGTGGTAACTTTATTAATGGATGGTTGTTGAATGCTTATGACTTACTGAGTTATAAACTCACTCGGTGTTTTCTTGTCACCCATTTTAGGTCTCTTGGACTCGTATTGTTTGCGTGCTTGGAACCGTCATTGAAGTCATCACACCGGCTGGAAATCTTTTGGTATTGTCTTCGTAGTTGAACTAGGAGAACATTTGGCATGTACAGGCTTATTATGTTTTGTTGAATTGTGGGTTGTAAACTTTAAGCCATGTGAAAATGGCCTATGTGGTCGTTGAGTGGGATGCTAGAACCTATAGCCACGAGTCTTAGAAACTTTAATTTTGATAAGGTGGCCATAATTTGTGTCATGTATGATGGATGATTAAGGCCAAGGAAAGATTCATGAAATTGGCATAGTCTACTGCAGTAACTGTTGCGGGCAGCAGCAGTGAGGTGAGATTGAAAAATCACTAAAAATAGTATAAGTAGAATTAAATAGTTAATAAATTATGAAATTGAACCTTGATGAATCTATTTTCATATGGATGAAACTAAACGACCATATGAGCAGTATACTGAGAGATATTAAAGTTCTCGTGAGACAGGGCCAGAACGGTTTCTGGATCCCCTGTCTCGACTTTGAAAATTTACCATAAATTATCCAGTAGGAATTGGAATTCGTGGCTTATATTTTCAGATTCCCCTTTGAGTCTAGTTTCATTAGAAACAAACGGCATGAGCATTGAAGCTCTGTACGAGAAGATATCCAGGTCGTAATGCGCAAAGGTCAGTGTAGTCGACCCCTGTAACATGGGCGACTTTAACTAATAAACTGTACCAATTGGCCCGACCAAAAATTCTAGAAATAAATCCATGGATATATATATGAGTCTAAATTCAGGAAAAATTTACGGAATCAGTTTCCGAGATTTGAAACTCGAGATATGATTTTTAAGGCAAGAGTGATGCAGTTAGCTAGCCTGCCTGAAACAGCAATCAAATATTGCAAAGAGAGTAATAAGGGAAGTAAGACCGGTAACACCACGTGGTCAAATCCGGTGACGGTCACGGGTTTGGGGTGTTACAACTTATTTGGTTCAATCCGATGATGGTTCAGTTTTAGCTAAATTGAAAGCAAGACCTTTGTTCTTACAACAGATTATCGAATCTTAGAAGATTAATAATGAGATTTTAGCCAAACGAGCTCAATGTGGTTTAGAGTCTGATTCAAAATTTAGAGTTGATAGAGATGATTTTCTGAGATTCCAAGATAAAATTTGTGTCCCGAGAAATCCAGAGTTAATTTAGATGATTTTGAGTGAAGCTCACAATAGTCGGTTATCTGTGCATCCGGGTAGTACGAAAATGTGTAATGATATGAAATAGCATTACTGGTGGTCCATAATGAAAAGAGACATCTGGTTATCTGACTTTGTTTCTAAATTTTTGATCTGTCAGCAAGTTAAAGCTGACCATCAGGTGCCATCTGGTTTGTTACAACTGATTATGGTTCCGGAGTGGAAATGGGATTGAGTGACAATGGACTTTATTTCAAGTTTGCCCCTGTCTCCGAGAAAGAAAGATGCTATCTGGATTGTAGTTGATCAATTGAAAAAATCAACTCATTTTATTCTGATTCGATTCGATTACTCGCTTGATGAATTAGCTGAGTTATACATTTTCGATATTATAAGATTGCACGGTGTGCCATTATCTATAATATCAGACAGAGATCTGAGATTCACATCACGATTCTGGAAGAAATTGCAAGATGTTCTGGGTACTAAATTGCACTTTAGTACTGCTTTTCACAAGCAAATAGATGGTCAATCTGAGCGGATTATTCAGATACTATAGGATATGTTAAGATGTTGCATTCTTGAGTTTGAAGGTACGTTGGAACAGTATTTGCTTTGATTGAATTTGCTTCTTGTAATAGTTTTCAATTGAGCATTAAAATGGCACCATACGAAGCTTTATATGGCCGCAAATACTGTACACCTTTGTATTGGACTGAGCTCAGCAAAAATAAGATTCACGGAGTTGATTTGATAAAAGAAACTGAACAGAAAGTAAAAGTGATCCGAGATAGTTTGAAAATAGCTTCTGATCGTCAGAAATCTTATGCGGATTTGAAAAGAAAAGTCATTGAGTTTGAAATCGGCGGAAAAGGTTTTTTGAAAGTATCTCCGTGGAAGAAATTTCTTCGGTTTGGTAGAAAATGCAAATTGAGTCTGAGGTTCATCGGGCCGTATGAGATTACCGAGCGTATTGGGCTGGTAGCATATAGATTGTTGTTGCCACCAAAGTTAGAAAAAATTCATGATGTGTTTCACATATCGATGCTTCGATGATACAGATTTGATCCTTCGCATGTGACTCCTCCTTCTAAGATTGAAATTCAGTCGATATGACTTACGAAGAAAAGTCGATTCGTATCTTAGCTTAAGAGGTTAAAATGCTGCTATCAAAACCATTTTTAATTTTGGAAAAAAACGGGGATCGACTTTAAAAAGAAAATGGAACCGCTACCAATCCTTTTTGTTTAGGTGTGATCGGATCACCATATAAAACATTTTGTTTTATTTAAAAAAAATAATTTTGGCCTACGATATTCAATAAAACAGGTTCGGGAGTCGGTTATGTATGAGGAAGGATTAGCACCCTCGTAACGCCCAAAATTGGTACTAGATTGATTAACTAATGTCCTAATGTCGAAAATTTGAAAAGTTTTAAAATACACTCCCTTTTAAAGAGTGTTTGAATAACTCGAGTTGAAATTTAAGATTCACTCGCTCCGAAGGAATAAAATACCATATCTAGTACGTTAGGCTATGACATTTTAAGTCCTTCAAAAATAGAGATCCTCTCATGATTTCCAAAACATGCAATTAGAGGATATTTAGTTATTTGGTCAAACGAAAAATCGAAACTCAACACGTTGGGGCACGATTTCTTGAATTTCCAAAAATGAAATATTGCCTTGTTTTTGAAAAGCTTTCAAATAGGAGCGATTATAAAAACGGACTTGAGATACGCTTATTTAGTTTGCTTGAAATAAATCACTAGAATTTGAATCACGATGCAATAATAAGAATCATTAGCACGGTATCGAGTATGAAATAATATGTGAGTTCAACATTATACAAATGAATGTCAATGATAACAATACGAACATACAATTCGAAATACACAATAGCAATAATCTCACAATCCTATTTTAAAACTAACATTAATAATCAAAGACTGATGAATAAAATTAAAATAATAATGTGACAGAAGAAAATTTTGAAATCAACATGATATAAAAACGATTTAAAAAAATGAAATGTATAAAAATTTAAAATAAGCCATACATGAGAGAGTTTGAAATAGGTTATATAAAGAAATAAACATAAACATAATAATACATAAATGATTTTTAAAATAGATATTATGTAAGAAGAAATTTGAACTAAATAATATACAAAATAATTTAAAACAAAACATATCGATTTAAAATCGATACCATACATGAAATGAAAACCTAATATAAATAATGTACATATAAAAATACTAATATATGAAAGTGTTTAAAATAAATGAAATATATAATTTAAAATAAGGTCCTTAAAAGAAACAAATTATATACATAAATAGATTTAAAAGAAAATATATGTATATATATACGTAAATAGATTTAAAAGAAAATATTTACATAAAATAATGTGAAATCAATAAAATATACTTAGAATAAAAATAATTTAATATAAATTATGCATATGTATGTATAATAGTATTAAATTAAATATCATATAAATCTTTAAAACGTAGAAATATATAAAAGAGGATTTTAAAATAAATAAATTGTAAAATAAAACAATTAAAAAATATATAAATGAAAGTATAAAATAAAAAGCTAGAACAATGCAAAGCTCAATTGAAATAAAAATAAAATCAAAAGGACAATTTATAAATAAATAAAGTAATAAAACAGAATTAAAGATTAAAACACAACGCGTACAAACAAAAGGGGATTAAAAGCGGAATTAACCCAAATTCCTGAACGCAGCATTTAAGAATGGACTAAACTGAAATAACGCACAAAGTACAGGGAAATTAAAGTTACAAAAGAAGCATAAATAGGACTCAAGCAAATGGCGGCGAAACAGGGAGGGGCCAAATGCGTAATTCACCCATTCATGATAAAAATGCGCGGACCCTCCCTGCGGGTCAGTTCGACGCGCGGGCCTAGCTCCAACAAAATGGCGTCATTCCTTTGATTTATAAAACCTACTTTTTTAACCCTAAAATCACTTATACCATAACCTAAAAAAACTAAAGAAAGGGGAGTCATCTTCTCTGCAGGTTTCGGCCATGCCCGATTAACCACCATCGCACCACCATTAAATCTGGTGGTCAGCCATACGCAAAGAGAGTCCTTGACTCCACTTAGACCATACTCAGAGGCTTAGCCACTTTTCAGCATCAGAAAATCAAAAGGAGAAAACCCGATCCCCTTTAGATTCGATTTCGGAGGAGTCGAGGCTCTAACGATGAACCCAGGTGAGTCCCCTTCCCCTTTTTGTTATTTTACATGCAAATAGAAAAAAAAATGAAAGATCAAAGAACAGAAACAATCGAAATGGAAAACTGAAAACACCTTCAAAATTTGATTTGTATTTGTATTTTTGCATTTGATTTCGTGTGTATCCGTCCAAAATTCTCAGTGTTTACAATGGCCTTTTTATAGCCAAAATAAGTCAAGAAAAATATACAGGAAAAATACAAAAAATCTTATTTTCTTGCTGTATTGTTGTTATGTGCAGTTATTTGCATGCTAGCATTCTGTTTTGCAAGATGTATAGCGTGGAGAAGTCGTTCGTGGGCAGCGGGGCAAGATCCCCTGCTAGGGTTTTCCGTAGCTAAAGCTGCTCAAGTCGCCTGGGCTCACTTTGGGGCGTTGGGCCATTGGGCCTGTAAAATTTGGGCCAATTTTACGGATTTGGGCCATAATTGTTTGGGCCTCTTTTAGACTAGTCGAAATTTAGGTTAAGATAGGTTTTTGTTGGGTTTAGGCTTAGTGCAATTGGGTCTCGGGTTTGGGCCTATTATTTGTAAATGGACTAGGACAATTTTAATTAATTTGGTTTATAATTTACTTCGATTTTATTTCTTAGATTTATTTTTTTTGTATGGACCCGGGCAAAATAGGCCTTCTATAGCTGCAAAATAAGAAAATTTCATTAGTAAAAGTGATGTCGCATTGAAACGGTATTGAAGAGGCCATGTGGGAGTCTGAAGATGCTATGAAACAGCAATATCCAAATCTGTTCAACGGTAAGATTTTTGGGGACGAAAATCCCTAAGGGAGAGAATTGTAATAATCAGATTTAGACCCTAGTCGAATTAGTGGTTTCGGGACCACATATCTAAGTGAAAAAATATTTAAATATTATTTTTTGTGTCTATGATATGTGAATGAGCATGTGTGAAAGTCTCGTTGAAAATTTAAATGTTTGTGTGCTTAATTTTGAAAAATGACCTAATCGTGTAAAATATAAAAGTTGCATGCTATTTGTTAAAAGTGCTTATTTGATTTGGCTTTATGATTGTGAGGTCCTTATGAGGTTATTTGCTGATTGAATGAATTAAATGACATAAAAGTGCATTAATTGGTGGAATTTTAATGAATTATAATAAGGTTAAATTGGTAAAAAAACATATTAATGTTATATTAGTTAAAACCAAAGTTAAAAATCATCTTATTTCTATCATCCTAGGCCAAAAATACAAGAAAAAGAAAAGAGAAAAGAATATCTAGGGTTCGTCACTTACAATCTTTGATTTAGGTATGTTTTTGCTTCGGCTTTTGATAATTTCTACGTTTTTGTAATCGTTGCTTCGTATACTATCAAGCCCATGTCTCAATTTTTTTATTTTGATGATGATTTTTAAATGTTCCATGGATGAATTCATGAGCTTATTGTTGTTATATGATGAAATATGAAAGTTTGATATTGGGTTTATATGTTTTGTCTTTGGATTTTAATGATTTTGAGTAAAATAGGCTAAATTGTGAAATTTGTAATTTGAGGGACTAAAATGTGAAATAAATGAAATGTGTGGACTTGTATGAGAACTATGAATATTTGACCAAGCCTGAGTATATGCAAATTATGTGTATTTTGTGATTTTGTGAATTAGGACTAAAGTGTCAAAATGTGAAAATATGAGGGCTAGTTTGCAAATTACCCTATGTGTCTAAGGATTGTTTTGAATGAATGTCTGATTGAATAAGTTAAATTTGAATTTATATAGATCAAGAATTAAAGAAAACGGAGTTAAATCCAGGAAAGTCAAAAGTTGTCGAGTAACTGATTTCATTCATCCGAATCCGTACAAGGTAAGTCAATATACAATAAACATGTTTGAATTGAATTCTTATTATTCATATGATATTGAATTGTGATAAATGAATTGTCAAGCTAAATATGTGCCATTTAAGAACATATCGACAAAGTTTTGACATCCAAAAAGTCCCGTACGAACCCTAGAAATTGTTAGGATACATATGTCATGACATAGGATTTTTAATATCTGTTCTGCATGAATGACCACGTCTGAGATGTTGGCATTGACTTCTATTTTGCATGAAAGACTATGTCTGGGACATTGGCATCGTATCTGATTCCGTGTAAGACCCTATCTGGGACAGTGGCATAGATGTTTGATTACATATAAGACCACGTCTGGGACGTTGGCATTGTATATGCTTTCTGATCTATCTGCATATCCTTACATTTTTGAATGGTTCAAATGGGCTTTCCGAGAAAATGAATGACTTTGTGAAATTATATCTGATTCATGTATGTTTACTTTGTAAAGCCTATTTGAGAATGAAAGGTAAGTATACGAATATGAGATTTGTGTTGGCATTTGTCTACAAAGTACAAATGATTTAATGATGCTTATTTGCTTTGAATGATATTTTTTTTGTATATGGCTTACTAAGCTTTTGAAATCTTACTTTGTGTGTGTTTGTATTGTTTTATAGATATCGAAGCTACTGTGAGCTCAGGGATCGTCACCACATTATCGAACCTTATTTTGGTACTTTTGAAAATATATATATATATTAAAGTATGGCATGTATAGGCTAGAAGTGGTTGGATTATATTTTGTGATGTATATATTTAACCATGTGATATGGCTAGTTTGTGTTTGAACTTCTAGTTTGATAATGGTATATGATATGTGATGCTAATGTGCAATTGTGGTATGTCTTTGGTTGGCCAAAAGAAATGGTAAATGATGAGAAGTTTTGGTAAGTCTAAACATGAGATTGAATGATGTATTGAACATATGTATAGGTATAATTTTAGTTTAAGTTTTGGTTTGAATTGATTGATGAATTGAGATTGGAATTTGTTGATAATGTTAAGTCATGAATAATGTATGTTTTGGTATTGAGATTGGCTGAAATTGGTATGCAAATGTGCTTGTTTCATTGATTGTAAGTTTAAGCCAATTGGGGTGATAAGTTGGCTATTAAAATGGCCTATTTTTGTCCACACGAGCAAAGACACGGGCGTGTGTCTCAGCAGTGTGGGACACACGGTCACGTTACACGGCCATGTGTCCCTTGGGGTACCCTACTAATTAAAGTCAATATACCCTCCAATTTTGACACGGCTTAGACATACGATCATGTCTATTGGTCGTGTGTAACACACGGGCTAGCTCACGGGCATATGGTCGGCTGTGTGGCCAAGTCAGTAGCCTCCCAAATTTTCACATGGCCTGGCACACGGGCGTGTTTTGTGGCCATGTGGACAAGTCAGTATGTATGCCCTATTTCATCACGGCCTAGACACACGGCTGTGTCTAATGCCGTGTGAGGCACACGGCCTGTTCACAAGGGCCTGTGACCTTTGAAAAGTTGAAAAATTTTCTAGGTTCTGAAACTTTCATATGTTATCGATTTGATCTGAATGCATGGTTTAGACTTTGTATGCTCGATTTAAATTCATGTTGAATATGAATGATATGTATTTATTGAAATGAGATGATATTTGATATTTGATTGTTCTGATCTGTGATACAAGTCCAGTAATGCCTCTTAACCTATATCTGGCGACGGTTACGGGTTAAAGGTGTTACATCTATTGCTTCTATGTCAAACCTAAATCAAGTGTGTAACAAAAACCTGAGAATTTTGTGAATGGTAAAAGTCAGATTCCATGGCTATCGATACCACACGGCCGTGTGGTAGGCGTGTGGTAGGCCATGTACCAAGCCGTGTGGTAGATCGTGTAAGACACTAACTTTGGTCAATAGACGTGTGTCTAGGCCATGTGAGGGGCTGTTTTGATTTTGAGTAATTATTGCGAATAACAAGGGTGTGTGTCTAGATCATGTAACTCTCTAACTTGAGTCACACGGGCGTGTGTCAGGCCGTATGCCAGATCGTGTAAATCTCTTACTTGGATCACACAACTGTGTGCCAGGTCGTGTGAGGCACTAATATGAGCCACATAGTCATGTGACAGGCTGTATCGGCCACACGGGCTAGCTATATAAGTCATGTGTATCCACACGGGTGTGTGGGCCAAAATTTTGAAATTTTCCACAAGGTCATAAATATCATCCAATTAGAATGTTGGCCTTCCGCAGGGTCCATATGATCTGAAATAAGCTATAAAACCTGATACCTGGTTATATGATGGTGTATAATCTATTATCTTGACATATATTTGATATGATATTTGTTAAGTAGATATGATATGAATCTGTATCACTGCATATATGACTCTGATATCTGTTAACTATGCATTTCCATTGGGATGTGTTGTGTTAAAGGAGGAAGTGTGGGAAGTTTAATTATCTACTGATTTTGGTGGCTAAGCCACACATATATATCTGATTCTGGCAATTATCACACTCTGATTTGGCAACTAGCCTGCAATTATTCTGAAACGTGACATACAATCACCATGCGGTTTGTAAGGATTGAAAGGTACTTTGTAACACCCCTAACTCGTGACCGACGCCGGTGTCGGACACGAGGGGTTAACGAGACAAATCCTCTTAAAGTACCGACCAATTTGGCATTTCTGGACAGGCTGGAAAACTGCGTCACCGTCGCCTTAAAAATCATATCTCGAGTTCCAAAACTCGGAAACTGGTTTCGTAAATTTTCCCTGAATTTAGACTCATATACCCATCCATGGATTTACTTTTAGAATTTTTGGTTGGGCCAATTGGTACAGTTTATTAGTTAAAGTCACCCATGTTACAGGGATCGACTGCTCTGACCTCCGCGCGTTACAACTTGAATATCTTTCTGTACAGGGCTTTAATACTGGTCCCGTTTATTTCTAATGAAACTAGACTCAAAATGGAATCTGTACATATAAGGCATGACTCCTAATTCTTTCTGGATAATTTATGGTAAATTTTCAAAGTCGCGACAGGGGACCCAGAAATCGTTCTGGCCCTGTCTCACGAGAACTTTAATATCTCCCAGTATACTGCTCATATGGTCGTTTCGTTTCGTCCATATAAAATAGATTCATCAAGGATCAGTTCCATAATTTACTCACTATTTAATTCTACTTATACTATTTTTAGTGATTTTTCAATCTCATCTCACTGCTGCTGTCCGCAACAGTTACTGCAGTAGACTATGCCAATTTCATGAATTTTTCCTTGGCCTTAATCATCCATCATACATGACACAAATTATGGCCACCTTAACAAAATTTGAGTTTCTAAGACTCGTGGCTATAGGTTCTAGCATCCCACTCGACGACCACATAGGCCATTTTCACATGGCTTAAAGTTTACAACCCACAATTCGACAAAATATAATAGCCTATACATGCCAAAGGTTCTTCAACAACAAAAAACAATACCACAAGATTTCAGCCGGTGTGATGACTTCAACGACGGTTCCGAGCACGCAACAATACGAGTCCAAGAGACCTAAAATGGGTGACAAGAAAACACCGAGTGAGTTTACAACTCAGTAAGTCATAAGCATTCGTCAATCTCTGATAAAGTTACTACTACATGTACAACAAATGAGGCTAGGTACTCGTCCATATCGAATCTATACCATAATACCTCGGACCTTTTGGTCCAATCTCGCACTAATTCATACATCCACATTTCATATTCTACACAACAAGATAATCAAGCATTTTTACACATTAACTCATTTTCCAGCACAACCATACAATTTCAATCATCACATAGATTTAAGGCTTACCAAATTCAACCCCAAGCATGAACGTATTACCTATTCGTCATGAGCTCAAGGTACTTACCGATCCGCTGTCCATACTCACTCGATGGAGACACACCCTCCATATAATTGTTCGATTGGAGATATTTATATATATATAGAGCACGCACACACGTTGCTTAATACTCGATTTCGCACACTTAGTGCCATGCGATTTAGGCCCTTTTACACAAGTGCCATGCCCTTCGAGCTCGCACACTTAGTGCCATATATTTCCAGCATGCACACTTAGTGCCAATCTCACACCGTACACACGTATTGCCAGACACTTAGTGCCGAAAGCAAACTTTCTACACATTTCACTATTTCTTTTGCATTCAACAATTGTCATCACTCCATACACATACATTTTCATTTATATATATATATCATCCCATTAAACACAATTGCATAAATTTTACAATCATTTAAGCAATATCAAATACGTGCTTAATGACTTACCTCGTGTTGGGTAAAATAGTTCCAAGTCGGCTACTCGATGACCTTCGTCTTTCCCTTGCTTGATTCTCCTTCTTTAACTCCTTGAGCTTAATCAATAAATCACTAGTTTAACCATCTTGCTAAACATTCATAATTCAACTACACATGCATATGTATGCTTGTATATTCGGCAACCATTCTTACTAATCGTCCATTTGGTCGATTATACACCTAACCGAATATGCACCAAAACTTGATTCAACATTACCTACATACTCACTTTAATGGCGAATATATATATATATGTACAATGTCAACTAACATCTTTTAATCACCTAATTTCATCTCATGAACATTTAATCAAATTTTCCCAATCTAGCATATTTTCACATCCATTTGTAACATCATGTACAAACACATATACACATATATCAAAACACAAATTTTACCTATCATGCAACAAGCATAAATCGCACTTATGAGCATGCCATGGCCGAATACATCCCACACCATCCCCTTTCAATTTTTGGTCATGGTTAAACAAAGAAAACTCCATGTCTTACTCAAGAATGCTAAAAGAAATTTCAAGAGTAGTCAATCCATCATTACATGTATCATCAACAAGCTTCACATTTAGCATGCAATGGCTTTAACACAATATCAACCTTGGCCAAATACCATTTCCATGGCATAACAAGGATTTGAACCATGGGTTAACATGAACATCAAGTTAGCAACTAAAACATGCATGAATCTCATGACACAACCTCAAACATACCTTAATCTTGACACAAGTATGACCAAATCTCCTTCTAGTTCTCTTCTAAACCAAGCATGAAGCAAAAATCCTTCCTTTTCCCTTAGTATTTTCAGCCAAGATTTTGAGAATGGATGAACAATTTTTTTCCTTTCTTTTTCCTCTACTCACGGCAACAAAGGGGGGCATCCATGCTCATTTTTTTCATTTCTTTATTTTTCTACATAATCCACTAACTAAACATGTTGGAAACATGTTCCCTTGCCCATATTCTTGTCATGGCCGCCACTCACCTTAGGAAGTGGGTTATTTGACATGCAAGGACAACTATTTTCCCACATGTATTAATAGGCCACCTTACAATTGCCTAGCACATTTCTAAATTTTCTCACATAAGTCCTATTTGATAAAAATTCACTTACTATTAACAAAATCCAAACACGAAATTTTCACACATGCATATATACATATAATGAGCATCAATTATGATGGTTAATTATTATTATGACTCGGTTTGGTGGTCCCGAAACCACTTTCCGACTAGGGTCGATTTAGGGATGTCACAACTCTCCCCACTTAGAAATTTTCGTCCCGAAAATCTTACCGTAAATAGGCTCGGGTATCGCTCTTTCATAGAGTCCTCAAGTTCCCAAGTGGCTTCTTCCATTCCGTGTTTATGCCACAACACCTTCACTAACGGATTTTCCTATTGCGCAACTCTTTTACTTCACGCCTCATAATGCGAACCGGTTCCTCTTCATAGCTCAAATTAGGTGAATCTCAATCTCGATGGAGCAATTACGTGCGATGGATCAGACCTATATCGTCAAGCATCGAGACATGAAAAACGCTTGTGAATCCTTTCGAGCTCAAGGGCAAAATTAATCGATATGCGACTGGCCCAACTCGTTCGGATACTTCATATGGCCCGATAAACCTCGGACTCAATTTGCCCTTACGACCAAATCTAAGCACCTTCTTCCAAGGTGAAACTTTGAGAAAGACCTTGTCTCCAACCTGATATTCAATATCTTTTCTTTTCAAATCCGCATCGACTTTTGGCGATCCGGCGACTTTCAAACTTTCACGAATTACTCGAACTTTTGCTCGGCATCCTTAACCAAATCAACCCCGAAGAATTTACCTTCACTAAGTTCAGTCCAGAATAATGGGGTACGGCATTTACGACCGTATAAAGCCTCGTAAGGCGCCATCTTAATACTTGATTGAAAGCTATTGTTGTAGGCGAATTCAATCAAAGGTAAATACCGTTCCCATGAACCACTAAACTCAAGGATGCAACATCTCAACATATCCTCGAGTATTTGAATTATCCGTTCGGATTGACCATCGGTTTGGGGATGAAAAGCGGTGCTAAAATGCAGCTTGGTACCCAAAGCATCTTGCAATTTCTTCCAAAATCGCGACGTAAATCTTGGGTCTCTATCCGACACGATAGAAATAGGCACCCGTGTAATCTCACAATCGAGAAACGTACAATTCCGCTAATTTGTCCATTGAAAAATCCGTGCGTCACGGGGATAAAGTGAGCCGACTTAGTTAGTCTATCGACAACGACCCAAATCGCATCCTTCTTACTCACGACAATGGCGGTCCGGATACAAAGTCCATTGTGACTCGATCCCATTTCCATTCGGGTATCATGATCGGTCAAGTAATCCCGATGGCACTTGATGTTCCGCTTTCACTTGTTGACATATCGACACCTTGAAACAAATTCGAAATGTCTCGTTTCATACCGGCCACCAAAATTGGCGTTTGTGTCATTGTACATTTTAGTACTACCCGGGTGGATTGACATTCGACTACAATGGGCTTCATTTAGAATTATCGAAATAAGTTCAATTCTTTGGAACACACAGACGACTTCTAAACCTTAAACAATCGTCATCATCAATTTGAAACTCGATTCCTTGCTCGAAACACACTCACCCCGCTTTGCAAGCAACTCCTCATCAACTTTCGAGCTTCCGAATTTGATGAGCCAACAATGGTTTGGCCTTCAATTCGCTACTAACACATTGTCGGGTAGAATAGACAAGTGTACATTCATCGTCAGAAAGCAAACGGTGATTTCGACTTAAGGCATCCGCAACCACATTGGCCTTTCCCGGTGATAATCAATAACGAGTTCATAATCTTTTAACAACTCGAGCCATCGTCTTTGTCGCAGATTTAAGTCTCTTTGAGTCATCAAATATTTGAGACTTTTGTGATCCGAATACACATGGCACTTCTCACCAAATAAGTAATGTCGCCATATCTTTAAGGCGAATACGATGGCGACCAATTCGAGATCATGGGTCGGATAATTTTTCTCATGTGGCTTTAATTGTCTCGACGCATAGGCCACAACTCGCCTTTCTTGCATCAATACGCAACCCAACCCAAGTAGGGATGCGTCACTATAAATGACAAACTCTTTGCCCAATTCGGGTTGCACTAGAATTGGGGCTTCATCAAATAAGCTTTCGATTGATCGAAACTTTTCGACATTTCTCCGTCCATTCAACTTAACATCCTTTTGGAGTAAGCCGTCATTGGCGTGGCTATCGTCGAGAAACCTTTACAAATCGTCGGTAATAACCGCAAGCCCCAAAAAGCTCCTAACTTCGGTAACATTCCTTGGTGGTTTCCAATCGACTATGGTCAAATTTTGTTCGGTCCACCGACACCCGATGCGACATCACGTGCCCCAAAAGCTAACCTCTTTCAACCAAAATTCACATTTATTGAACTTTGCGTATAATCGCTTATCTCGTAAGATTTGCAACACTAGCCTCGGTGTTCAAAGATGTTCGAGTTTCATCTCTCGAATAGACCAAAATGTCATCGATAAATACAACTACGAACCGATCCAAGTATGGCCTGAAAATTCTATTCATTAAATCCATAAACACCGAGGGCATTAGTGAGCCCAAACGGCATCACCAAGAATTCGTAGTGACCGTACCTCGTTCTAAAAGCGGTTTTGGTATGTCCGATTCTCGGACCCTCAACCGATAGTACCCGACCTCAAATCTATCTTTGAAAACACCGAGGCTCCCTTTAATTGATCAAACAAATCGTCAATTCGTGGCAATGGATATTTATTCTTTATCGTCACTTTATTGAGTTGACGATAGTCGATGCACAACCTCATGGTTCCGTCCTTCTTCTTCACAAACAATACAAAGCGCCCATGGAGAAAAACTCGGTCGAGCGAAACCTCTATCCGTCAATTCTTGCAATTGAACCTTCAATTCCTTTAATTCCGTTAATGCCATACGATACGGGCTATTGAAATCGGCGTAGTACCCGGTACAACCGATGTCGAATTCCACTTCTCGAATCGGTGGCAATCCCAAGAACTCCTCGGAAAAACATCCAATACTCACAAACCACTCGGTACCGATTCGAGTTTCCTTTCCGTCTCTTTACTCCCAAACACATACGCAAGGTATGTTTCACACCCTTTTCACATATCTTCGACGGTCATAGAAGATATTATTGCTGCACTCCTTTAAATCAAGAGACTCGACTCGGACTACCTCATTATTTGCACTCCTCAAATTAATGGTTTTCCTTTGCGATCCACCATCGTTGCATCATGTACGATCACCAATCCATACCAAGAATAACATCAATTCATGAAATGGTAGAAGCATCGATCGGCCGGAAAACAGATTCTCGAATTATTAGGGGCATCTCTTGCACACTTTATCAACAAGCACGTATTGACCCAAAGGGTTTGACACTCGAATTACGAACTCGGTAGACTCAACAGTAGAGTCTTCTTCGGATGCTAAGGTTTCACATACATATGAGTGAGTAGAGCCGGGTCAATCAATGCAATCACAATAGTATCAAAGAGAGTAAAAGTACCGGTGATAACGTCGGGGAGGATGCCTCCTCTCGTCTGCGCGGATGGCATATGCTCTAGCAGAGCACGGGTCTCGGATCGGACGGCCGATTAGAGGCTCCTCTCGATTACCACCCCTACCTCCAGAGATTCTCGGGGCCTACCTCCACCGTCGTTCCACTAGGTCTTGCACCTTGCGTCTTATTCCTCTCATCTAGCTCGTGCAATCTCTAATGAAGTGGTCCTTCGAACCGCATCCATAACAGCCCTATTAATGACTTACCCCAACATTCACCTAGGTGTCGTCTTCCACATTGGGGGCATTCAGTCTCTCTTGACGATTATTGCCCACACTAGCTACTCAAGTAGCTCGGAGTCCGTCAATGGTCGGGCTCTAATGGAAATTCCAGATCGTCCTCGACTTCTTGGTGTCCTCCACGAACCTCTTTACAGCCGAGAACGGAGCTTTACTCGTCGATCTTTTACGGTAATCTCTTGCTTCAAATTCAGCCTTCTTCTTCTCCCTCCCAAGTTCTTCCGCTTGCGAGCTCGTTCGACTAGTGTCACGAACTCCTTTATCTCCAAAATTCCCACTAGTAACTTTAACTCTTCATTCAATCCTTCTTCAAATCTTTTGCACATCGCAACCTCATCAGCCACACACTCCGAGCATACCGACTAAGTCTTACGAACTCATGTTCAGATTCGAGATCTGATCATCCGCCTTGCTTGAGTTCCAAGAATTCCTTACGCTTCGATCGATGAACCGTTGACTAATGTATTTCTTTCAAATTGGATTGGAAGAAATCCCAAGTAACTCGTTCATTTGGGACTATGGAAATTAAAGTCCTCCACCAATAGTAAGTCGAGTCTCGCAAACAAGGATATAGCACACTTAAGACATTCGTCGGTGTGCATGATGCTCATCTAACACTCTAATGGTGTTATCGAGCGAAACTCGGCCTTTTCGGCATCATCAAGAACTATGGCCTTGAACTCCTCGCCCCACGCTTCCTAATCAAGTCCACAGTGGTTTACTCAGCCTCACAGATCGAATCGGAGGCATTGCGAGTCTTGGGGTGGAGTATTTAAATTCGGGAATGGTTGGACAGCCGGGTTGGTTCGGGCATATTATGCGACCCACTCATTCATCATAGTGAAGAAGGCTTGTTTCGCCTTCATTTTGATTATTCGCGGATGACCGAGGCTCAACAGGCGGTGTCCCTTGCGCAGGAGCAGCCGCTACACTTTCAACGTCATCCGCCAAGGGTCTCTCTACCCCGGTTCCATCGCTAATCAAAACAAAAATTTCAACCGTCGAAGTCATCACATTATTAAGCACTATCAATTTGGCATGTATAGCTAGACTCACACGCGCTATGGTAGTCCTAGAACCGACTAAACCATAGCTCTGATACCAATAAAATTGTAACACCTAACTCGTGATCGACGCCGTGTCGGACACGAGGGTTAACGAGACAAATCCTCTTAAAGTACCGACCAATTTGGCATTTCTGGACAGGCTGGAAAACTGCGTCACCGTCGCCTTAAAAATCATATCTCGAGTTCCAAAACTCGGAAACTGGTTTCGTAAATTTTCCCTGAATTTAGACTCATATACCCATCCATGGATTTATTTTAGAATTTTGGTTGGGCCAATTGGTACAGTTTATTAGTTAAAGTCACCCATGTTACAGGGATCGACTGCTCTGACCTCCGCGCGTTACAACTTGAATATCTTTCTGTACAGGGCTTTAATACTGGTCCCGTTTGTTTCTAATGAAACTAGACTCAAAATGGAATCTGTACATATAAGGCATGACTCCTAATTCTTTCTGGATAATTTATGGTAAATTTTCAAAGTCGCGACAGGGGACCCAGAAATCGTTCTGGCCCTGTCTCACGAGAACTTTAATATCTCCCAGTATACTGCTCATATGGTCGTTTCGTTTCGTCCATATAAAAATAGATTCATCAAGGATCAGTTCCATAATTTACTCACTATTTAATTCTACTTATACTATTTTTAGTGATTTTCAATCTCATCTCACTGCTGCTGTCCGCAACAGTTACTGCAGTAGACTATGCCAATTTCATGAATTTTTCCTTAGCCTTAATCATCCATCATACATGACACAAATTATGGCCACCTTAACAAAATTTGAGTTTCTAAGACTCGTGGCTATAGGTTCTAGCATCCCACTCGGCGACCACATAGGCCATTTTCACATGGCTTAAAGTTTACAACCCACAATTCGACAAAATATAATAGCCTATACATGCCAAATGTTCTTCAACAACAAAAAACAATACCACAAGATTTCAGCCGGTGTGATGACTTCAACGACGGTTCCGAGCACGCAACAATACGAGTCCAAGAGACCTAAAATGGGTGACAAGAAAACACCGAGTGAGTTTACAACTCAGTAAGTCATAAGCATTCGTCAATCCACTGATAAAGTTACTACTACATGTACAACAAATGAGGCTAGGTACTCGTCCATATCGAATCTATACCATAATACCTCGGACCTTTTGGTCCAATCTCGTACCAATTCATACATCCACATTTCATATTCTACACAACAAGATAATCGAAGCATTTTTACACATTAACTCATTTTCCAGCACAACCATACAATTTCAATCATCACATAGATTTAAGGCTTACCAAATTCAACCCCAAGCATGAACGTATTACCTATTCGTCATGAGCTCAAGGTACTTGTGACAGCCTTAAAACGACCCTAGTCGAAATGTGGTTTCGGGACCACAAAACCAAGGCATAAAAATAATTTAATATTTATTTTATTGCCTATAATGTGTGTTAACTCATGTGTGATATTTTTTATGCTTTGATTTAGAATTATAGATGTGAATTTCACTAGAAAGGACCTAGTAATAAACTTTGAAAGTATGAGGGGAAATGTGTGATGACTAATTAAAGGATGCATGCAAAACAATGGACTTGCATGTCAAATTTCCCCATAGCTAGTGGCCGGCCATGACAAGGATTTATGGGCAAAAATCATGTCATGAAACATGTTTGGTAAATGGGTTATGATGGAAAGAATAAAATAAGGGTATGGAATAAACAATTAATGTTAGTAGATGAGAAACAAAAAAAAAAAGTGTCCATCTTCCTCCATAGCTTGGCCGAATGTCCTAAAGGAAGAAAGAAAAATTTTGTTCATCTCTTTTCACTCTCTTGTTGGCCGAAAATACTAAGGTTAAGGAAGGAGTTTTGCTTCATACTTGGTTTGGAAGAGGATTAGGAAGAGGTTGGCTAAACTTGCATCAAGATTAAGGTATGTTTGAGGTTCATGCATGTTTTAGTTGCTAGCTTAATGTTCTTGTTAGCCCATGGTTCAAATCCTTGTTATGTCATGGGAATGAAATTCGCCAAAGTGAATGTGGTGTTAATGCCATTGCATGTTAAATGACAAGCTTGAAAGTGATACATGTGATGGAGGATTGAAGATTCTTAGATTTTCTTTTAGCATTTTTTTTTGAATGAGATACTAAGTTCTTTGTTTCACCATGACCAAATTGAAATGGTGTGGTGTTGTGGTATTCGGCCATGATATATCCATAAGTATAATTCATGCATGTTGCATGGTAAGTAAGATTTAAGCTTTGGAAATGTGTATATATTTGGATATAAGCCATTTGAGAATTCGCCCTTGCACCTACATGAATATATGTTTGCACATGATGGATTGGTATGACATATATACTAATTCAAAGTGTATATTTGCTTGTGATGATGTGTTGATTATGAAGTAAATAAGAGATGTGCAATGAATTACGATATGTAATGTGTTAGTAGTAAAATGTATGCTGTTTTTTTTTTTGTGTGTGGTATTAAGTGTATATTCGGCCACATGAGGGGTAATTAGTGTGCATGCATTCGGTTTGAGGCAAGCATATTGATGCCTATTCTTGGCTTAGAAAATTCGGCTAAGAGGAATATTAACTAATGTGTTGAGTTCGATTTATGATTTCGTACATATGCAACTTTGATGCCTAATGTATATAAGGGCCAAGTACTTTGAACTTCACGTTGATGTTTGAATGTATTGAATTGCTTGTTGTGATGTAAAAATGTGCATGACCATTGTGTATTTGAGCTAAAGGATGGCCATATGACCATTTACACTCCTTGTCATATTCGGCCATAAGCTATCATGATGAGATTTTAATAAGTTAAATTTGTGTGAATTAGCTCAAGAGCAAAGGGAGCTAAATCCGATAAAGGGAAGGAAAAAGTAGTTGAATAGCCGTCGAAATCGCCGACAACATCCAAGGTAAGTCTTGAGTGATGACCCTACTTGAATTATATCAAAATTATGCTCCTTGTTTGTGTGGCCATTGAGCGAAATAGTAAAGGTTGATAAATATTTTGTGTTAGAGCTTTAGTAACGAAAATGAACTATGGACGTGTCTTGAATATTGATATATGTGTAAGTGAACATTGAAAATATATCCGGCTAAGACCGAAGGCATTCGTATGAGTTGATATATCCGGCTAAGACCGAAGGCATTCGTGCGAGTTGATATATCCGGGCTAAGACCAAGGCATTCGTGCGAAGTTGATATATCCGGCTAAGACCAAGGCATTCGTGCGAGTTGATATATCCGGGCTAAGACCAAGGCCTTTGTGCAAGTCACCAAATCGGGTTATGACCGAAGGCAATCGTCTGAGTCGCTATATCCGGTTAAATCCGAAAGTATGTGATTCGAAGTGAGCAATCTTGCTGTGAAAATTTCAGCTTATACACTTGTGAAAATTCCAGCAATGAGGTATGTTTGTATGTACTTGTACTAATTGAATTCTTACAAGTAAGTATCGCTAAGTTGATAAACGAGCTACCGCCTTGGGCTAAGTTGTTCTTTTGTGTATGAACATAAGGGTCGGTGATGTGAAATAAGTATGAGTATGGGAATGTGAATTAGTAAAGTGGTTTAATTAGCCATGTGAATAAAATACCTTAGTCAAAGCTGATTTCATTGCTTGAGACTTACTAAGCATTAAAATGCTTACCCGTTGCTTTGGCTCTCTGTTTTATAGGTTTCGCTCGTTAGCTATCGGATTCGGGATCAAAGAAGTCAAGTCATCCACACTATCGAAGCCCCATTTTGGTACAAATTTTGGTTGAACTTTGAAATGGCATGTATAGGACCATCCTTTGTTGAAGGTCATGTACCTTCGGTTTGTGTAAACTTGGATAGCCATGCGAAAATGGCTTATATCGTTTTTAGCATAGAACTATAATCGTTTGTATGTTGACCCTTATGAGGTATGGAATTATTTTGAAACGATTAGCCATTGGAATGGTTAATCATGATCACGCTTTGTGCTATGTTTGTAAAAGGGCCAATTGAATCATGGAAAGTATGAAATAGGTAAAGCCTACTAAAGGCAGATGCTGACAGCAGCAGTGACGTGGATGTGAAAAATCACTAAAAATAGTAGGAATGGTATTAAATAGCAAATAAATTATGTAAGTGTACCTTGATGAATCTACCTTCATATGGAAGAAACGAAATGGTCATATGAGTTATAAGTTAACAGATTTTAAAGTTCTTGTGAAATAGGGCCAGAACGGTTTCTGGATCCCTGTTCCAACTTTGGAAAATCATTGTAAATTAACCAGAGATAATTAGGAGTCATTCCATATATGTGTAGATTCCTCTCTGAGTCTAGTTTCTATAGAAACAAACGGCATTAGTATTGAAGCCCTGTACAGGAGATATCCAATTCGTAACGCACAAAGGTCAGTGTAGTCGATCCCTACAACAGGCGAGACTTTAACTAATAAACTGTACTAATTGGCTCGACCAAAATTCTAGAAAAAATATGTAGATGGAAATATGAGTCTAGTTTCAGGAAAAATTTACGGAACTGATTTTCGAGTTGTAAAACTCAAGTTATGAATTTTGGAGCGACTAGTACTCAGATTGGCAGCTTGTCTGAAAATTGTCAATAAGTGGGTTGAAGTCATTAACACCTCGCGTTCGACTCGTGACGGTCTCGGGTTCGGGTGTTACAATTTTATTGGTATCAGAGCTACGGTTTAGTCGATTCTAGGACTACCGTAATGCGTTTGGGTCTAGCTATACATGCCATTTTATGTGATTATATGATAGTGTGGTGATTTACGACGTTTGAACTTGTGTTTATTTATAGTAATGGATCCCGATCCCAACCGAAGCGATAGGCGATGATGTGGAGAGTGTGGCGCTGCTCCGCACAAGGGACAGCGCGGCGGACTCTCAACCTGTTGCTAGTAATCCGAATGACGAGGCTAGACAAGCCTTTTATAGCGTGATGAATGATTGGTTCAACCAATACATTCGAACTAATACTACTGTTCCACAACCTCCATTCCCAACAAACACATTTCCGCACCTACAATGCCTCCGTAATTGACCAAATAAGGTCGAATAAGCCCCAGTTGATAGAATCCGAAAACATGGGGCTACTGAATTTAAAGCTACGGATAGTGATGATGCCGAAACAAGCCGAAGTTTTGGTTGGACAACACGATCCGGTACTCGATGAGCTATCTTGTACACCCGATGAATGCCTAAAGTGTACCATCTCCTTGCTACGTGATTACGCCTACTATTGGTGGAGTACTCGACTTGTTGTGCCCCGCGAACAAGTAACTTGGGAGTTCTTCCAAACCGAGTTTGGAAAAAGTATATCGATCGAGATTTATGGACCAAAAGCGAAAGGAATTTCTCGAACTTAAACAAGGTTCCATGTCGGTTCTCGACTATGAGCGAAAATTCGTGAGGCTTAGCCGATGCACGCGAGAATGCATTTCTTGAAGCTGTGATGTAAACGCTCAAGATGGACTGAATGATGAGATAAAGCTGTATGTTGGCATTTTGGAAATCAGAGTTTGTGACTCTCGTCGAGCGGCGATGCAAAGCCGAGGAGTTTAGTATGGAGAAAAGGAAAGCGAAGCGGGAGCAAGGGAGTTTCAGTAAGAGGTATTGGGGAAGCCCTTCCAACATCATCAAAGAAACTTAGAGATGGCTTAGGCCGATCTAGAGACACTTGGGCTTTTCTAGACGAGATCGCGATCGACCCCTGTGACCACACGAATCACTTGATCGCCAGATGTGGGAATGATCGACGAGAGAGGACGAGTGCGATGTGTGGCAAATGGCATTTTGGAAGTCTGTAGATTCCGTGACCGCTCTGTTACAAGTGTGGATCAGTTGACCACTTCATTAAAGATTGCCCGAGGTTGTGCGAGCAGAATGTAGATCGGAGTGGGAAGCGGGTACTACCACCGCTCGAGGTAGACCATCCGGAAATACGGGCAAGGCTAGTGGTGGTCGAGAGGATCTAGAGATCTTTGCGACCAGATCCGAGGCTCGCGCTCCAGCTAGGACTTATGCTATCTGCGCAGCGCGAGGATGCCTCCTCGCCGGATGTTATTACTGGTACTTTCACTCTCTTTGATACTAATGTGATTGCTTTGATTGACCCCGGTTCTACTCATTCTTATATATGCGAAACCTTAGCATCCAAAGAAGACTTTGCCTATTGAGTCTCTTGAGTTCGTAATTCGGTGTCAAATCCTTTGGGTCGTTATGTGCTGGTCGACAAAGTGTGTAAGAAATGCCCCTAGTAATTGAGGTACATGCTTTTCCTATGGACTTGATGCTTTTGCCGTTCGATGAATTTGATGTTATTCTTGGGTTGGATTGGTTGACCGTGCATGATGCGGTTGTGAATTGCAAAAGCAAGACTATTGATTTGAGATGCTAAACAACGAGATGATCCGAGTTGAGTCTCTGAACTTGAAGGGTTGCCACCGTAATATCATCAATGTTGGCCCGAAATATGTAAGAAAAGGGTGTGAAGCATACCTTGCGTATGTACTTGATGATAAGGAGTTAGAATAGAACCCAAATCATGCGGTGGTTTGTGAATACCCGGACGTTTTCCCAAGAATTGCGGGTTTGCCACACTGTTCGGAGATAGAGTTTGGCATTGAGCTTGTACACAGGACCACACCGATTTCGATAGCTCCATATCGTATGGCACCAACGGAATTAAAGGAGTTGAAAGCTCGGTTGCAAGAGTTGATGGATAGAGGTTTTGCTCGCCGAGTTTTTCACCTTGGGGTGCACCGGTGTTGTTTGTGAAAAGAAGGACGGAACCATGAGGTTGTGCATCGACTATCGTCGACTTAATAAAGTGACAATAAAGAACAAGTATCCGTTACCACGTATCGATGATTTGTTCGATCAACTGAAGGAGCCTCGGTGTTCTCAAAAATAGATTTGAGATCGGGCTATTATCGATTCTGAATCCGAGATTCGGACATACCCAAAACCGCCTTGAGCGAGATATGGTCACTACGAGTTCTTAGTGATGCCGTTTGGGCTCACTAATGCCCCATGCGGTATTTATGGATTTGATGAATCGGATCTTGGATCATATTTGGATCGGTTCGTAGTTGTGTTCATCGGCGACATCTTGGTCTATTCAAGAGATGAGACCGAACATGCGAGCACCGAGATTAGTGTTGCAAATTTTACGGGATAGCGGTTATATGCTAAGTTTAGCAAGTGTGAGTTACGGTTAAGAGAGGTTAGCTTCTTGGGTCACGTGGTATCCATCGGGTATTCGAGTCGACCCAAGCAAAATTTCAGCCATACTTAACTGGAAACCTCCAAGAAATATTACTTGAGGTTCGAGCTTTTGGGACTTGCTTACTTACCGACGGTTTGTAAAAGGATTCTCGATGATAGCCACACCCATGACGTAAACCGCTTGTAAAGATGTCAAGTTTGAATGGACGGAAAAGTGTCGAAAAGTTTTGACCAATTGAAAACTCATTTGACGGAAGCTCGAAGACTAGTACGTACCGAATCGGCAAAGAGTTTGTCATCTATAGTGGCGCCTCCCTACTTGGGTTAGGTTGCGTATTGATGCAAGAGGGTCGAGTTGTGGCCTATCGCGCGAGACAATTAAAGCCACATGAGAAAAATTATCCGACCCATGATCTCGAATTGGTCGCCATCGTATTCGCCTTAAAGATATGGCGACATTACTTATTTGGTGAGAAGTGCCATGTGTATTCGGATCACAAAAGTCTCAAATATTTGATGACTCAAAGAGACTTAAATCTGCGACAAAGACGTTGGCTCGAGTATTAAAGGATTATGAGCTGGTCATTGACTATCACCCGGAAAGGCTAATGTGGTTGCGGATGCCTTAAGCCGAAATCCTTTGTTTGCTTTACTGACGATGAATGTACACTTGTCTATCCTACCCGACAATGTGTTAGTAGCGAATTAAAGGCCAAACCATTGTTGACTCATCAAATTCGTGAAGCTCGAAAAGTTGATGAGGAGTTGCGTGCAAAACGGGCCGAGTGTGTTACGAACAAGGAATCGGAGTTTCAAATTGATGATGACGATTGTTTGAGGTTCGAAGTCGTTTGTGTGTTCAAAAGAATTGAACTTATTTCGATAATTTGAACGAAGCTCATTGTAGCCGAATGGCAATCCACCCGGGAGTACGAAGATGTACAATGAGTTGAAACGTCGGTTTTGGTGGCATGGTATGAAACGAGACATCTCCGACTTTGTTGCAAGATGTTTAATATGTCAACAAGTGAAAGCGGAGCATCAAGTGCCTTGAGGTTACTTGACCGATCACGATACCCGAGTGGAAATGGGATCGAGTCACAATGGACTTTGTGTCCGGACCGCCGTTGTCGACAAGTAAGAAGGATGCAATTTGGGTTATTATTGATAGACTAACTAAGTCGGCTCACTTTATCCCCGTATGTATGGATTTTCATTGGATAAACTAGCTGAATTGTACGTTTCTCGGTTGTGAGATTACACGGGTACCGATTTACATTGTGTCGGATAGAGATCCGAGGTTCACCTCGCGATTTTGGAAGAAATTACAAGAAGCATTGGGCACCAAGTTGCATTTCAGCACCGCCTTTCACCCCAAACCGATGGTCAATCCGAGCGTATAATTCAGATACTTGAGGATATGTTGAGATGTTGCATCCTCGAGTTCGATGGTTCGTGGGACGGTACCTACCTTTGATTGAATTCGCTTACAACAATAGTTTTCAATCAAGTATTAAGATGGCGCTTACGAGGCTTTGTACGGGCGTAAATGCCGTACACCATTGTTTTGGACCGAGCTCGGTGAGAACAAAATTTTTGGAGTGGATTTGATTAAAGATGCTGAATGAAAGTAAAAGTAATCCGTGAAAATCAAGATAGCCTCCGATCGTCGAAAATCGTATGCGGTTTGAAACGAAAGGACATTGAGTATCGGTGGGAGATAAAGTGTTTCTTAAAGTTTCGCCGTGGAAAAGATACTCAGATTCGGTAGTAAGGGCAAGTTGAGCCGAGATTCATTGGGCACTGAAATCTCCGAACGAGTTGGCCCGATTAACGTATCGTTTGATCTTGCCCCCGAACTTGAAAAGATTCTAACGTCTTCCATGTTTCAATGCTTCGACGCTATAGATCTGATCCGTCGCACGTAATTAGTCCATCGAGGTTGAAATTCAAGCCGATATGAGTTATGAAGAAGAACCGATTCGTATCCTAGCTCGTGAAATGAAAGAGTTGCGAAACAAAAGGGTTCCGCTAGTGAAAGTGTTATGGCTCAAACACGGGATAGAAGAAGCTACTTGGGAACCGAGAACTCTATGAAAGAGCAATATCCAAACCTATTTACGGTAAGATTTTGGGGACGAAAATTTCTAAAGTGGGGAGAGTTGTGACGACCTTAAAACGACCCTAGTCGAAATGTGGTTTCGGGACCACAAAACCAAGGCATAAAAATAATTTAATATTTATTTTATTGCCTATAATGTGTGTTAACTCATGTGTGATATTTTTATGCTTTGATTTAGAATTATAGATGTGAATTTCACTAGAAAGGACCTAGTAATAAACTTTGAAAGTATGAGGGAAATGTGTGATGACTAATTAAAGGATGCATGCAAAACAATGGACTTGCATGTCAAATTTCCCCCATAGCTAGTGGCCGCCATGACAAGGATTTATGGGCAAAAATCATGTCATGAAACATGTTTAGTAAATGGGTTATGATGGAAAGAATAAAATAAGGGTATGGAATAAACAATTAATGTTAGTAGATGAGAAACAAAAAAAAAAAGTGTCCATCTTCCTCCATAGCTTGGCGAATGTCCTAAAGGAAGAAAGAAAAATTTTGTTCATCTCTTTTCACTCTCTTGTTGGCCGAAAATACTAAGGTTAAGGAAGGAGTTTTGCTTCATACTTGGTTTGGAAGAGGATTAGGAAGAGGTTGGCTAAACTTGCATCAAGATTAAGGTATGTTTGAGGTTCATGCATGTTTTTAGTTGCTAGCTTAATGTTCTTGTTAGCCCATGGTTCAAATCCTTGTTATGTCATGGGAATGAAATTCGCCAAAGTGAATGTGGTGTTAATGCCATTGCATGTTAAATGACAAGCTTGAAAGTGATACATGTGATGGAGGATTGAAGATTCTTAGATTTTCTTTTAGCATTTTTTTTTGAATGAGATACTAAGTTCTTTGTTTCACCATGACCAAATTGAAATGGTGTGGTGTTGTGGTATTCGCCATGATATATCCATAAGTATAATTCATGCATGTTGCATGGTAAGTAAGATTTAAGCTTTGGAAATGTGTATATATTTGGATATAAGCCATTTGAGAATTCGCCCTTGCACCTACATGAATATATGTTTGCACATGATGGATTGGTATGACATATATACTAATTCAAAGTGTATATTTGCTTGTGATGATGTGTTGATTATGAAGTAAATAAGAGATGTGCAATGAATTACGATATGTAATGTGTTAGTAGTAAAATGTATGCTGTTTTTTTTTTTTTGTGTGTGGTATTAAGTGTATATTCGCCACATGAGGGTAATTAGTGTGCATGCATTCGGTTTGAGGCAAGCATATTGATGCCTATTCTTGGCTTAGAAAATTGCTAAGAGGAATATTAACTAATGTGTTGAGTTCGATTTATGATTTCGTACATATGCAACTTTGATGCCTAATGTATATAAGGGCCAAGTACTTTGAACTTCACGTTGATGTTTGAATGTATTGAATTGCTTGTTGTGATGTAAAATGTGCATGACCATTGTGTATTTGAGCTAAAGGATGGCCATATGACCATTTACACTCCTTGTCATATTCGCCATAAGCTATCATGATGAGATTTTAATAAGTTAAATTTGTGTGAATTAGCTCAAGAGCAAAGGGAGCTAAATCCGATAAAGGGAAGGAAAAAGTAGTTGAATAGCCGTCGAAATCGCTCGACAACATCCAAGGTAAGTCTTGAGTGATGACCCTACTTGAATTATATCAAAATTATGCTCCTTGTTTGTGTGGCCATTGAGCGAAATAGTAAAGGTTGATAAATATTTTGTGTTAGAGCTTTAATAACGAAAATGAACTATGGACGTGTCTTGAATATTGATATATGTGTAAGTGAACATTGAAAATATATCCGGCTAAGACCAAGGCATTCGTGCGAGTTGATATATCCGGGCTAAGACCGAAGGCATTCGTGCGAGTTGATATATCCGGGCTAAGACCGAAGGCATTCGTGCGAGTTGATATATCCGGCTAAGACCGAAGGCATTCGTGCGAGTTGATATATCCGGGCTAAGACCAAAGGCCTTTGTGCAAGTCACCAAATCCGGGTTATGACCGAAGGCAATCGTCTGATCGCTATATCCGGTTAAATCCGAAAGTATGTGATTCGAAGTGAGCAATCTTGCTGTGAAAATTTCAGCTTATACACTTGTGAAAATTCCAGCAATGAGGTATGTTTGTATGTACTTGTACTAATTGAATTCTTACAAGTAAGTATCGCTAAGTTGATAAACGAGCTACCGCCTTGGGCTAAGTTGTTCTTTTGTGTATGAACATAAGGGTCGGTGATGTGAAATAAGTATGAGTATGGGAATGTGAATTAGTAAAGTGGTTTAATTAGCCATGTGAATAAAATACCTTAGTCAAAGCTGATTTCATTGCTTGAGACTTACTAAGCATTAAAATGCTTACCCGTTGCTTTGGCTCTCTGTTTTATAGGTTTCGCTCGTTAGCTATCGGATTCGGGATCAAAGAAGTCAAGTCATCCACACTATCGAAGCCCCATTTTGGTACAAATTTTGGTTGAACTTTGAAATGGCATGTATAGGACCATCCTTTGTTGAAGGTCATGTACCTTCCGGTTTGTGTAAACTTGGATAGCCATGCGAAAATGGCTTATATACGTTTTAGCATAGAACTATAATCGTTTGTATGTTGACCCTTATGAGGTATGGAATTATTTTGAAACGATTAGCCATTGGAATGGTTAATCATGATCACGCTTTGTGCTATGTTTGTAAAAGGGCCAATTGAATCATGGAAAGTATGAAATAGGTAAAGCCTACTAAAGGCAGATGCTGACAGCAGCAGTGACGTGGATGTGAAAAATCACTAAAAATAGTAGGAATGGTATTAAATAGCAAATAAATTATGTAAGTGTACCTTGATGAATCTACCTTCATATGGAAGAAACGAAATGGTCATATGAGTTATAAGTTAACAGATTTTAAAGTTCTTGTGAAATAGGGCCAGAACGGTTTCTGGATCCCTGTTCCAACTTTGGAAAATCATTGTAAATTAACCAGAGATAATTAGGAGTCATTCCATATATGTGTAGATTCCTCTCTGAGTCTAGTTTCTATAGAAACAAACGGCATTAGTATTGAAGCCCTGTACAGGAGATATCAATTCGTAACGCACAAAGGTCAGTGTAGTCGATCCCTACAACAGGCGAGACTTTAACTAATAAACTGTACTAATTGGCTCGACCAAAATTCTAGAAAAAATATGTAGATGGACATATGAGTCTAGTTTCAGGAAAAATTTACGGAACTGATTTTCGAGTTGTAAAACTCAAGTTATGAATTTTGGAGCGACTAGTACTCAGATTGGCAGCTTGTCTGAAAATTGTCAATAAGTGGGTTGAAGTCTGTTAACACCTCGCGTTCGACTCCGGCGACGGTCTCGGGTTCGGGGTGTTACAGTACTTACCCGATCCGCTGTCCATACTCACTCGATGGAGACACACCCTCCATATAATTGTTCTATTGGAGATATTTATATATATATAGAGTACGCACACACGATGCTTAATACTCGATTTCGCACACTTAGTGCCATGCGATTTAGGCCCTTTTACACAAAGCCATGCCCTTGAGCTCGCACACTTAGTGCCATATATTTCCAGCATGCACACTTAGTGCCAATCTAGTCACCGTACACACGTATTGCCCGCACACTTAGTGCCGAAAGCAAACTTTCTACACATTTCACTATTTCTTTTACATTCAACAATTGTCATCACTCCATACACATACATTTTCATTTATATATATATATCATCCCATTAAACACAATTGCATAAATTTTACAATCATTTAAGCAATATCAAATACGTGCTTAATGACTTACCTCGTGTTGGGTAAAATAGTTCCAAGTCGGCTACTCGATGACCTTCGTCTTTCCCTTGCTTGATTCTCCTTCTTTAACTCCTTGAGCTTAATCAATAAATCACTAGTTTAACCATCTTGCTAAACATTCATAATTCAACTACACATGCATATGTATGCTTGTATATTCGGCAACCATTCTTACTAATCGTCCATTTGGTCGATTATACACCTAACCGAATATGCACCAAAACTTGATTCAACATTACCTACATACTCACTTTAATGGCCGAATATATATATATATGTACAATGTCAACTAACATCTTTTAATCACCTAATTTCATCTCATGAACATTTAATCAAATTTTCCCAATCTAGCATATTTTCACATCCATTTGTAACATCATGTACAAACACATATACACATATATCAAAACACAAATTTTTACCTATCATGCAACAAGCATAAATCGCACTTATGAGCATGCCATGGCCGAATACATCCCACACCATCCCCCTTTCAATTTTTGGTCATGGTTAAACAAAGAAAACTCCATGTCTTACTCAAGAATGCTAAAAGAAATTTCAAGAGTAGTCAATCCATCATTACATGTATCATCAACAAGCTTCACATTTAGCATGCAATGGCTTTAACACAATATCAACCTTGGCCAAATACCATTTCCATGGCATAACAAGGATTTGAACCATGGGCTAACATGAACATCAAGTTAGCAACTAAAACATGCATGAATCTCATGACACAACCTCAAACATACCTTAATCTTGACACAAGTATGACCAAATCTCCTTCTAGTTCTCTTCTAAACCAAGCATGAAGCAAAAATCCTTCCTTTTTCCCTTAGTATTTTCAGCCAAGATTTTGAGAATGGATGAACAATTTTTTCCTTTCTTTTCCTCTACTCACGGCAACAAAGGGGGGCATCCATGCTCATTTTTTTTCATTTCTTTATTTTTCTACATAATCCACTAACTAAACATGTTGGAAACATGTTCCCTTGCCCATATTCTTGTCATGGCGGCCACTCACCTTAGGAAGTGGGTTATTTGACATGCAAGGACAACTATTTTCCCACATGTATTAATAGGCCACCTTACAATTGCCTAGCACATTTCTAAATTTTCTCACATAAGTCCTATTTGATAAAAATTCACTTACTATTAACAAAATCCAAACACGAAATTTTCACACATGCATATATACATATAATGAGCATCAATTATGATGGTTAATTATTATTATGACTCGGTTTGGTGGTCCCGAAACCACTTTCCGACTAGGGTCGATTTAGGGATGTCACATACTTAATACCCTATATGGTGTTCAGGGATAGGTGGAGATGGTGTGTAGTGGATGGTGGTTAGGACTCTGAATCTGAATTTGATATGCTCTGCATCTGAATCTGATATGCTCTACATCTGTACCTGTTATACTCTATTTTGTTTCTGTTTCAGATTTTGAAAATTGACTGAAGTATGTCAACATTGTTCCATTTAATTGTTTATGCATGTTACAGATGGAGTTGTAAACTCACTTGATCTGTATCGACAATGTAACTCTTTGGACTTGGTCTGGACGTCTAGGCCAGGTTTAGGGTGTTACATTTAGTGGTATCAAAGCAAGGTTTGCAAAACTTGGGCTGTGGGTTTTGGGTTCAAAACTCTTCCTAAAAAAAGTTTTAAGTAAATGAAACTTCTGAATGACTTTGAGATATACGGTTTCTAAAAAGTGTATATTCAGATTTTGATTATTTTTGAGTCTATAAACAGAAAATTTGAGACTCCGACGCCGATCCTATAAGTATCTCTACTTTAGCTATACTGAATAAAGTAGTGCACACTATAGTGTGTTGGTATTTTGTCCTAGTTAAAACTATGGATTAGTACTTTGAATACGTGTAAACTTGTTGTTGAGGGCATGTTGGATTTAGTCGAGCGACTCGAGTTGAGTCATCTTCTCGAGGCAATGAGCCCAATCTATAAATTTGTGAATCTATTAAAAATTTCGAATTTGTGGGAAACGGATTGAGTCTCGATTTGTGATTACTGTGATGGGCACCACTAGGTGCAATTGTTTAGGAAAAATAAGAGGTTTTCTCAGATGTGGATAGGTAGCACATCAAGTTAGAGTTTGCATACAACGTACTTTTAGTTAGATACGAGCTTTAATCTGGAAAAGAAATCCAAGTTGGGGATATCCGGTAAGATGGATAGAAAATTTGGAAGGTGTTTGGAAATCATGCAGGTATTATATGATTTAATTGAATTGTGCTCTACTTGATAAGACTGTCTGAACTTGTATGGTAATGGTAAGTGACGTTTTCAATTATGTTTGTAAAAATTTGAAGTAAAAGAATCATTAGTGATATTTTTGTAAAGAATTCAGGTGATAGACTGAGTTAGTGAATAGGAAGTCTGTTAAAACCATGAATTGTTGCCCTGAAATCAGTTTAGCGTAGCATAGCATGGTGGTCTGTATACATAAGAGTATTTCAGATTTTGTGTGTTGGTGTATGGTATAACCGTGGGAATTTCGAGGATGAAATTCTTTTAAGGGAGAAAGAGTTGTAACATCCCAAAAATTGGATTAGAATAAATTGGGTTTTGAAACCAATAGTTGTCTTCCCTCGATTTTGAGTTTAGATTTTGGAAATCTATGACAAGTAAATTGATATGGTTCATTGGTTAAGTGGGGTATGTGTGTGAGGTTCTGGGTTCAAATTTTGTTTCTAGAAATTTTGTTATTTTGCTTAAACCCTTACCTTTGAACATTGGATTTATAAGTTAAATTCTGTCAATTGATGTCAAGAATGAGCCTGCTGGTTCAATGGCTAAGCTTCTATATACCCCTTGGTCTTGTGTTCAAATCCTGGTGAAAGCAATAGGAAATATTTTATTTTGAATTTTTTTGTATGGTAATTAGTTTCGGTTGGTTACTTAAAGCCATCCAAAAACCTTCAGCGGGTTTTTCTTTTCATTTTTGTTCTCTCTTTTTCTGTTATGTTTCTTCTATCAGTCATTCTCGATATTTAGTTCTTCGTTTTGGTTTCTTCCTTTCAAAGTGATCTTTTCTTTTGTTACGTTACATTGCGCTAATTTTGTACAGAATCTGACTTATCTTTCTAGTTTAACTCATTGGCTGGTAAGTTCGATTTAAAGTTTTGGTGTCAAAAGTTCTTCGACGTAACTTCGAATTTGGAATGTTAGTTTTTAGCGATTTAACTATAAGTTAACCGTTTGTTGGGAAATTGCATATCGTCTAGGGATGAGACCTCATCTATGTTGTTTTTGCTTCGAATCTATATCAGTTGTATACTGAAAACCCTTATTTTTGCGAATTTTAGACATTGGAAAACGTGGCTATCGATACCACATGGACAGAGACATGAACGTGTTCCCAGTCCGTGTGAGCCACATGGGCAAGTACATTGACGTGTGCCTTTGCTGTGTGTGTAACACCCCTAACCCTTATTCGCTACCAGAACAAGGTTACTGAGCATTACTAGAATTTCAAATTCAAATACAAACATTTCATAACATTTAATATACATATAAGAAACCAATCATAAATCACTATGAGCCCCAAGGCCCAAAACACACATTAGAAATAAATCGGGACTAAACCAGAAACTCAGAGAATTTTTCCCAAAATTTCAAAATTTTTCTTAGGTGCAGGGGACACACGCCCGTGTGGCTAGTCCATGTGGTTCACATGGCTAAGAGACACGCTCATGCCTTAGGCCGTGTGGGCATTTGATGTGAGGCACACGGCTGTGTCCCAGCCCGTGTCCATGCCCATGTAACTACCTAACTTGGGTCATACGGCCAAGTCACAGGCCTATGTGCTAGGCCATGTGTTATGAAATTAAAATGAAGGGGTCACACGGCCAAGCCAGACGCCCATGTGCTAGGCTGTGTGCAAAAACCTGAGCATTCTGTTTCAAAATTTTAAGGATGTAAGGGACACACAGCCAGACCACATGCCCGTGTGCTTGGCCGTGTGTCACATACAGCTGAGACACACGCTCGTGTCTCTACTCGTGTGGATGAAAATTGGCCATTTCAAGGCCACTTTTCTCACCCATTTTTAATTTCCAACCTAAACAGATTAAATTATACTCTCATAAGCCATAACAAATCCCTCAATACAACTAAATCAAGCTTTAAACATATGTTATTACCACCTACATCCTAGCATTTTTAATTTACCTGTAACACCCCAAACTCGACCTAGACGTTATAGCCGAATCTGGCGATGTCATATAGGAGTGATTTTCGCAAAGCTTGATATCGAAAGAAAAACCCTTTTTTACATATTTACCTTTGTTATGTATTCTTAATGATGTTTTTAAAACATGTCGTTCATAAAATGTTACTCATGTTAAAGCATCTTTAATTTTAAAAAAGTTGTCTCTTGCGTAAGCTTTTAAACAATTACGTATTCTTGGTATTTTTGGAAAACATTAGTCTTTTGAAAAATGCATCTTATCCTACTACTAGCAGTTATGAATCAAAATAATTAAAAGCCAGAATTAAAGAGTAAAAATTTATAAAAGCCTTATTACATAAAAAGACACCCATATTAAAATACTTATAATTTAAAATTTAATAAGGAAGTCCATGCAGTTGTGTGGCCATCTTTGAGTCCCTCACAGCACCGACCCGCCTAAGACTGGGGATTACCTGCACAGATAAACATAATGGTGAGTTTACGAAAACTAAGTGTGTAATCCCTTAAAAACATACAGTCAATCATGTAGTAGGCCAATACAGTCTGGCTTAAGCTCGTATCGGTAATAGTTCAGTTTCTGTTAGGCCTTAGCCCCTTACAGTATCAGTATCAGTGTGGGCCTTAGCCCATTTCAGTAATAGTAACAGTACAGATATGCAATCAGAAATCCTACCCAACCAGCCTCTACACTCCACTCTGTCTAGCCCTACACTCCATGTGAGGATAAAATCAACCTACCCATCCCTACACCCTAAAATAGCACCGTTGCGGCACTAACATTATTTGCAGCAGAGCTACCAGTACAGTACACTTTCTCTAACTATAGTAAACCCATCCCCATGCAACATATCATAATATCATACATGTATGCAATATATATAAAATGGCATGCTCAATCAGTCATACATCTTATAAGGGCATAATAGTCATTTTACCTCATAGAGGCATAACAATCATTTATCAATTTAGGGTCTAGGTATGCTTACCGGCCCAATAGTAGGTCCATATTCGTCCGGGTGACCCGTGCAACCTTAACAGTCAAACAGTGAAAATGGCCCAAGGCCCATGTGGGCCCACACACCCGTTTGGCCCACCTAGCCCAAAAATGGCCTTGGCCGTGTGGATTACATAGCCTTGCCCAATATTCACCACACGCTAGTGTGGTTTACCCATGTGGGGCCCACATGCCTGTGGGGCCCACATGACCCATTTCGGCCACCATGGCCTAAATCGGCCTCAGACCATGAAATCGCTCATGGCCGGCCTTAATGATCTTATGCCCAATTTTAGGCGTTCGAATTAACACACGAGCGAGCGCACGCTCGTGTAATGTCGACGGTCACCTATTTCAGCTTTTGCCGATTTAATATTGTATCAATGTGATTGCACACCTATTTGCGAAAACACGTAGCAGCCCACGAGCACCAAACCTATATTCAATTACAACACTCCGTCAGTCCTTTAATCACTAGGGTTAAACACCCTCTTATTAACACTTAATTCCAAAATGGTAATTGTTACCTGCCTTGATTGAACGAATGTGGTTTATCCGCCTTAAACCACTGACCAAGACTGATTTCAAGATCTTTGACAAAAATCTTCATTATCGTTGAATCTTGTTAACCATTACCATATACACAAATAACTTGAGCCAAGTGAAACAACTTACCGAAATATGGAACTAAGAATGGTAGATAGAAGTATTCGGCCAACAAAAGCACACCCTAAAATCGAGGCATGAGATGGTACAATCACACCCCTTAATCGAGTGTAGAGAGAGATTCGACCACAAGAGAAGAGGGTATTCGATTAGCAATGTAAGAAGGAAACTTGAAGAAAGCCGAAAGAGTAGAGAAGGAGAAGAGACAAAGGATATTCGACCAATGCACAAAAGGAGGTGGTGACGACTCAAAACCGATTAAGAGTGCTAGCAAGGATTCGAAAAAGGTTTATGGAGGAAAGAAAAGAGTAATCGGTCCAAGAGAGCAACGGTTGAGAGAGGGAAAAAGAGCAGAGAAGGGAAAAGAAGGTATTCAATCAAACAAAAAACTGAATAAGGGAGGGAGAAGATGGAGTAGTTCGATCAAGAAAAGAAATCGAGAGAAAAACTTGTCAAACCCTGAAAGATTCTTTGCTACAATCAGCCCTAAGAAGAGTAAAATGAAAGAAACCAATAAAAGAAAAATAAGATAACACTAGAGGCAGAATTCGATGCCAAGGGAGAAAAGAACCAAAAAGCAAAAGTCAGATAGTCCCTAGCCGAATTCTGAGTGCCTAAAGTTCAAATTCGGCACAACTTCTCCACCACCTCAACATCCGAATTTTCCTCCTAAAATCTCTCCACCATAATCTCCTCAACCAACCATTCAAACCCTATTCCACTCAGCAGTGTTTCAGTCAACTTGTACTACCCACATGGCAAAGGCAGCAAAATAAAACACTCCCTTGTGCCAGGCAAGACTCGAACTCCAGACCTCGGACATAGGTAACACGCCACTTATCCCCTAGACCAGTAGGCCCTTTCTGTCATGAAATACCCACATTTATTTAAGAAGCCTACGACTAGAGACAGGGTTTATTCAAGAAGAAACAAAATTTTACACAAGCCAAGGCTTGAACCCAAGACTTCTCAGACTCTTTCCAGGACACTTAACCATTGAAGCAGATACACAGTTGTGTCACGACCTTACAAAAATAATTATTTAAGATTTGGGGCGTTACATTACCATATTGATCAAACCACATATTTGATTTTTTATACCAATTAAAATATATTATACATTCACCTATATGCCTATAAGTTATCCATCATTTAACCATTAACATATAATAAGCATAAACCATACATATATAAGTTGACGGGAAATATATAACAAAATGTGATTTTTAAACATTTGCACAAACTAACTTTACTTAAAACCATTCCAACCCTATGCATGCCATATAAACCATAGAATACGTTTCAAAGACTATCAGGATGAGGTGGATAGTGTGACTTGTTGTGTTGATCCGATCTCTCAACCTCACGTTTATCTACAAGGACATTAAATAACACAAGTAAGCTTAATAAGTTCAATAGGTTAAACATAAATCTTACCGAACCAAATATAACAAATCAAATTTACAAAATTATTCATGTAATCTTCCTGTCAATCACAACCTTAACTGATGAACTCACTTATTTCAAATCAATATGAATTATAAGCAATAAATCTTTCAAATTTCAATTATATAAGTCACTTACCAAGTCTTACCAAATTGGAGAACGGCTTACGAATATGAGTACATCATTTTTAGAAGCTTGAAGGCTAAACAAAAGCACATAAGTGCTAAACAGAAACCCATAAAGTTGAACAGAAGCTCATAAGAGATGAACGAAAGCCCATCAGGGTTGAACAAAAACTCATATGCGTTAAATAAAAGGTCGCGATAACTAAACGAAAAGTAAACATGAAAGTTTGCAAAAAATGCTAAACCTAAATTTACTTGGGTAATTTGCCATCAATTCTTCCTTTGATGTCTTTCGCCACACAACAAATTGTACTCAATCCCATATTCCATTTAAACCGGATATTCACTTCAAATTTATAATTTAACTATATTCCATTATATGGAGGTGCAATCATCCTCCCTTACCCTCATCGGTCAGATATCCCCACAGGGCATCTCAAGTATGCTCCATATGAGGATGATTGAACGACGACGTGGATTTGATCCTCTTCAGTACCGCCTCGTCCAGTCAGCCGAGTAGGAGGACCCAGAGGACATTACTGATGATGTCCCTCAATATCACGAGGACCTACCATCTCAGCCACCACCTACTCACCATCCAGTTCATGCGACTGCTTCACTCTCTGACATCTCTGAGCGTCTCACTTGATTCGAGCAATAATGTTTTCAGTGCTTTGATCACATTGATGCAACCTTACATCAGATTTGTCAGCACCTTCACATGTCATCGCCACCTCCACCTCGCAATACATCTGGCGATGAAGATTTTTGAAGACTTTTTATTTTTATCTTTATTTATGTTTTTAAATTACTTTTTATTTCTCTTTAATACTATTTTTATTTCATCTTTAGGTTTTATAATTTATATTAAGAAATTTATGTTTTCGGCCATTTATTTACGAGTAATCATGCTACTTTATATTTCCTAAAGAATTATTGATTCTATCGCAGTAATGACGAGCTCCAAAGCTCACTATTACTTAGGAATTTGCAACTCTACTGGAAAAGGTCCTCCATGACTGCCATGCCCTGTTCGACTATGACCATAGCTACCACTAGTTATAATATTATTTTAGTGCAGCACTTGTGGACTAACAACCTCTACCACCACCGGAGTATACTCTTCCAATCTCACCCTTGCCTTAGCCAATTACTTTCCATGACTCCAATTCAAGGATTCGATTTAACATTCAGGAAGTTTCACTTTTCTCCCTATCTTATAATCTTAGATCTATATTTTTCAATAAATCTATCTTTGTACATTGAGGATAATGTACATCTTAAATGTGGGGGGGTTATTTCTATCATTATTAGAAAAATCCCTGGATTTTGACTTATTCTCACGTGACTCACTCATATCACTATTAGAATGAATTTTGATTAATTTATGATATTTATTGATATGTCTTGAATTAAAACATAAGCATTTATGCATTAATTGTTTAAACTTTAAGGAATTAGAGAATCAAGCATGATAAGTTGATTTTTGAGAATTAAAAATTTTTAGGTTATTCCCCCAAGTTTAGGTATTATCTTGAAGTTGAAATTCATAAGATTAACATCAAAAAGCCATAATTTTTGTGAGATCTTGAGCCTTTAAAGCATATATTATTTCTTTCATGCTCACTTTTATTGTTGCTATGAGTGTGTTAATATTGATTTGTTATTCTAGAACTTTCTTTGATTATGCATATCAAGACCACACCATTGAATTGATATGTCGAGATGGTAAAGGCACTTAGATATGTCGAGATGGTAAAGGCACTTAGGTTTAACCCACTCACTCCATAAGAGTTTACCTTCATAATTAACCCTTAGTGAACTCCCTTAAGCCTAACAAGCCATTCATTGATTTACCCTCAATATTAACCCATAACCCATTATTGTTGAAATCCCCTCAATTAATTTGATCCCTATCTTTGTCGAGATTTGTTTTGAATAAATTGGTTAGCTATGTTTTATTTTTGGTAGTTAGCAAAGTTCTATGTTACTTGATTTGTTCTTAAAAAAAAATGAAGTTGTTGCAATTGAGATGGTCTAGCATATTACGAAATTATGTAAGGCTTGGCTTAAAACGATGTTAACCATGAAAAAGAGCTCAATTCTAGGATCATCTAATTAGGAATGCAATTTGTCAGCTTTAGTATTTTTCTAGTTATGTAATTTTTTAATTCAATCTCGATTCTAACCTTCTCTTACAGTTTGTGACCACACCTCCTAACCAAAGCCACGTTACAACCCTCTAAAGACCTTTTGATTAATGCATCATCTCAATATATAGTGGTGGAGATTTGATTTTCACGCAAGCCTATGGTAATAACTTTTCATATTGACTGATGAGTGCTAAATTTGTTGTCTTTAAACACCTTAAGTGATTTGGGTGGATCTTTAGTGAGGATGTTGAATTCTGTGATATTTTGAATCAAAGGTGATTACTTAGAAGAGGGGAAACACCTATGTTTTCGTGATAAAATGCTCAACTTGGAATGTTTGAAACCTTGATGTTCTTCTAGTTGAATTATCAAAGTATGATTTCTTATGGATTATTTTGAGATATTATTGATAGGAATTATAAGTTGAGAAAAATGAATTCTTAACTGTGAATTGAGGATTTTGCTTGAGGACAAGCAAATGCTTAAGTGTGGGGGTATTTGATAAGTCGTAATTTATACATATTTTATCCCATGCTTAAGTAGATTTTTGGATGAATTATCATTAGATTTGTGGAATTTGAAGCCCCTAATTCTTTAATTTCATGTTTTATACTCAGGTGAGCATAGGAGAGTAAAAAGAGCGAGAAACGAGCCAAAAACGAAGAAAATGGCTCAATATGGGAAATCAACACGGCCTGGACTTCCTCACACGGGTAGACCTGTAACACCCCTTACCCGTATCCGAGGCCGAGCTAAGGTACGAGGCGTTACCAGACAAACAAACAAACATTAAACTAAAATGCGAGCCATAAAATTTTATTCATATTTCAAAGCGTTCATTCTCTTACACATAGTCCCTTATTTGAGTCTACGGAGCCCAAAACATACTTTAGAAAAGGTTTGGGACTAAACCGAGAACTTACGAAAATCTTAGAAATTTCATGCTTTAAGGCTCCACACGCGTCCCAAAGTCGTGTTCCATACTACTGAGACACATGGTCGTGTCTCTGCCTGTGTGGAATATACCTAGGCTATTTTCCAAGCTTTGGTCAAACTTGATCTCTTACACACTTATACAAAATCAAAAGCATATAACATGGTATTCATTTAATGATTATAAATCCTCAATTAAACCACAAACATAGCATTTGTATGTCATCATACATGTGTATCTCATACTCATTTTACCTTGTTTATTATAGTACCACTTATACATTTATACCAAGATTATCATCCTACCAAATATCTTCAGCTTAATCATCAAGCATTCATATTTAAAGGTAGATCATATCTTTATAAAACACCACGATTCAGATGCGCAGAATAACATGTTTGCCTGAAACATTCCAATTCAATTCCATACCCAGCAAGCATTACATTGAGACTAGTCATATATATATATATACATGTCATGATACATAACATTCTCTTTTTGTTTTCTTATAAACACATATCATTTATTTCATTATATCAATATTTCATATACCATATTTTCCATGTATTCCACATATATTTATTTTCCTCCTCCTCCTCTCCATTCCACATCCTTAATGTATATAGCATTCTTGTAAGTACGATTTCACAATTTACTAATAAATGTTCACATCAAACTGTCCACACGAGTCATAGTCACTTAATTATTTATAATTTGAGCTACAGAGCTCCAAATTAAGATCTGTAAATTTCCTCTAAAACTAGACTCAAATATCGTTCCACCATAAAATTTTCATAATTTTTGGTTTAGCCAATTAGTACAGTTTATTCATTAAATTTTCCCTGTTTCACTTTCGACAGTTCGACCTCTCTTCACTAAAAATAATTATATCACAAAGACAGAACTCAGATAATGTTCTTGTTGATTTATCTTGAAAATAGACTCATTATGGATTTTAAAATATAATTCTGAGCCTCTAATTATTTTCTCCAAATTTTGTGATTTTCCAAAGTCGAACAGGGGATCACGTAATCATTCTGAATCAGTCTCACGAAAACATAAATATCTCAAAATATAGAACTCCTTTGCTTTCTATATTTATTTTATATGAATATAGACTCATTAAACTTTAATTTTATGTCTCATTTAGTCTCTGATTCAATTTATACTATTTTTGGTGATTTTTCAAAATCACGTCACTACTACTGTCCAAAACAGTTTTATTGCTAATTCACTCTTTCACACTTTCTTTGTATTAACCTCATTTTAACATACATATCACAAATCATTTTCACCACATTTCATACATCACAAGTATAGGCCCATGATCACAAGGTCACCATAAAATCATCCTCATGTATAACTTACTTGTTTATAACCTTACCACATCTGGTCACTTAATGAACACATCATTCACATAACCAAGTTCTGCACTTATTCATCACAAAACTCACAAAGCAATACATAGAGAGTCTCCGTTGAACACTTGGATCAATCCTCGATACTTGGTGGTTTCAGCACATAGCTCCACCCATCATATAGTTCGGCTCTCTTGTACACATGGTGAACACTTAGTACCACCCATGTGACCTAGCCAGTTTATCTCGTAGCTCTCTTGTCTACATGGTGTCCTTCACTTGGAACCACGCATGCGACCTAGCTACATATATCCCGTAGCTCTCTTGTCTACATGGTGTACACATAGTATCACCCATGCGACCTAGCTACATCATAATGTCTTGTAGCTCTCTTGTACACATGATGTGCACTCAGCACTATACATGTGACCTAGCTACATACCATCTGTATATCCAATCTTTCCGAAGGTTCAACCGGTATTTCTCTCTCTTTTCCAACAATTTCACCAATCAAGTAATTATCCACAAACATATTTCCAATATTTTTATAAAATATCATAATACAAGTAATAGTGATGTATTACTTACATATAAACTTACATCTCATTTAATATCAATGCAATAACATTAAATTACACATTGTCTTATTAAAAATCATATGAACTTACAACTTCCCATAATATCCATAATCATAGAAATCACATTTATGTATGATAATTCAATGCACTTCATGTACCATAGACATATTTTAAATCAATTCATAAACTTGGCACCATAATCATTTAATTTAACATAATTCAATTAATTCACTAAATTTAACTTTCAAATATAAATTACAACATTATTGTTGTATTATTATCATACCAACTTACATACTTTCAACACCTCGGAGATCATAGTAAATATAATAATTTTACATTGAAACATGCATAAATTAATGCTTATTATACACATGAACTTACCTTGATATTAAAACGGCCATTTTACCAACTTTCCCAATTTTCGATTTTTCTCTCATTCTAGGTTCAAATCTCGTTTTTCGGGATCTATAACATCATATTTTACTTATTTAATTAATGTACTATTCAAAACAGTCCTTAACTCAAACTTTGGAAAAATTACAATTTTGCCCCTAAACTTTTGCATATTTACACTTTTGCCCCTAGGCTCGGGAATTAAACTTCATCCCTTATTCTTATGTTTTATGACATGATGATTACTTTTACCTTCTATGGAAACATCAAATTCTCACTCTAACGTATACTTATGACTATTAGGTATTTTTTACCGATTAAGCCCTTTTGCTCGTTTTCACTTAAAACCGAGTAGCACAAGTTGTCTAACATAATTTAAAACCTCATATTGTATCATAAAATACCAGAGTACACAAATTTTACCTATGGGTATTTTTCCAAATATGAACCCTAGGTTGAATTATTGCTAGCATAAGCTAAATCAAGTTACTGGAACTCCAAAAACGTAAAGAACTTGAAAAACGGGGTTAGAACGGACTTACAATTGAGCTTGGGAAGCTTGAAAACCCTATCCATGGAGTCTCCCTTGGTATACACATCCATGGTGAAGAAGATGAGCAAAATTGGCTTTTAATTTTGTATTTTAATTCATTTTACCCCTAAATGACCAAAATACCCTTACCACTAAACTTTCCAAAAATTCCATCCATGTCCAATTTTTGTCCATAACTTAGAAATTGGTCAAATTTCTATTTAAGACCTCCTAATTAATATTTCAAATCAATTTCATACTAGAAACTTCTAGAATGCAAGTTTTGCAACTTATTCAATTTAGTCCCTAACTTCGAATTAAGCACTTTATGCATAGAATTTCTTCACGAAATTTTCACACAATCATGCAATCATATCATAGACCTCAAAATAATCATAAAATAATTATTTATATCTCAGATTTTGTGGTCCCAAAACCTCTGTTCCAACTAGACCCAATTTTGGGCTATTACAAGACCACACGTCTGTGTCTATTTAGCAGACTCTAACACGGCCTAAGCCACCTCACACGGGCGTGTCCTTGTCGAGCCCAAGTCTAATTCTACTCGAAAAGGCCATTTTTGAGTGTTTGGAAGCATTCTAAAGCCTATATAAACACCTTAGAAGGGCACCTAGAGGAGACACAAAGTAGGAGGCAAGGAATTACATGAAGAAAGCCGATTGATCCATCTCAGAAGTCGGATTCTTCTTCAAGACTGAAGATCTCCCTTCAATTTCCTTCAAGGTTTTTTGGGTTTTCTTTATGTTTTGTTATCATTATTCTTCTGAGATGTTTTCTTTTACACATATGAACTAAATCCCCTAAATACATAAGGGGGATGAAACCTAATACGGATGTTGTTATTATTTTCTGAATTATATGATAAATACTTGATTTTTTCTTAATTATGTGTTCTTAATTCTTGCTTTAATATTCCAGGTTATTGATTCAAGTATTGATGTGCTTATTCAGAGGAGCAAAAGTCCCTATCTAAGAGTAGATCTAGCATAATTAAGTAGAGTTGATTGCACCCCTAGACATAGGGCAACATAAATCTACTGGATTAGGGTCAAACCTAATAAGGGAATCCATAGATCGAGTCAATGGAACACTAGGGGTTTTAATTAGAAAGAAATTTCAATTAATCAACCTAGGGTCAGACGTTGTTAGTCTTGAGAGAGATAATAATATAAATTAGGGATTTCTATGGATCGAGTCAAGTGAATAAATTGTCTAATTTAGAGTCAAATAACAAGTGAAGTCTAGGTGGATTCTTCCTTGGGTATTGTCTAAATCAATCAAGTTTCCCAAAAGTATTTCCCCAATTTACTTCCTGTGCATTCTTAGTTTAGTTAATTAGTTTAGATAAAGCAAATCCCTTTATTTTTAGGCTAGATAATAAAAAGAAGGTTAATACTAGTACTTTTAGTTCCTGTGGGTTCAACATTCCGGTCTTGCTATAAGCTATACTACTGTTCGATAGGTGCGTTTGCCTTTATCGTGATAATAGTTAGCTTTCAGGTACGATCAATCATAAATATAAAACTTATCACGCACATCAACAGTAGTACCGAAAGATCAACACAAGATGACATTCACATACCTATATGGTACATTTGCATTTAGACGCATGCCATCTGGTTTATGTAATGCACCTACTACATTTCAAATATGTATGATGTCTATTTTTACTAACATGGTTGAGAAGTAATTGGAAGTTTTTATGGATGACTTTTTAGTATTCAGAGATACTTACAATGATTGCTTAACCAATCTAGCTAAGGTAATAAGGCAATGCGAAGAAACAAACCTCGTACTTAACTAGGAGAAGTGCCATTTCATGGCACGAGAAGGAATTGTTCTAGGGAATCGGATAATAAGACATGGGATCAAGGTAGATAAAGTGAAGGTATACGTTATTGACAAGCTTCCACTGCCAGCATCTGTAAAGAGTGTTAGGAGCTTTTTGGGCCATGCTAGTTTCTATCGAAGATTTATCAAGGACTTCTCCAAAATTGCTAAACCCTTATGCAAATTATTGGAGAAGGACATGACGTTCAAGTTTGATGATGAATGCTTAAGAGCTTTCACACCATACTAGGATTTTCCATTTGAATTTATGTGTGACGCAAGCAACTTCGCGATAGGAGTTGTCATGGGCCAACAAAGGAACAAAGTTTTTCATCCCATCTACTATGCAAGCTGAACTCTTACAAGAGCTCAACTGAACTATACGGTAACAGAAAAAGAGCTACTTTCTATTGTCTTCGCTTTTGACAAGTTTCGATCTTATCTTGTAGGTACCAAAGTGACTGTCTATATGGACCACTCGGCAATTAAGTATTTGCTTGCCAAGAAAGATGCTAAGTCGAGACTAATTCGGTGGGTGCTTCTACTTCAAGAGTTCGATCTAGAAATTCAAGATCAAAAGGGAGTAAAAAACCAAGTAGCAGATCATTTGTCCAGATTGGAGCCACAAGAAGGGAATTCTCCTATTATACCAATTCAGGAGACTTTCCAGATGAACACATATTGAAGGTAAGTCATGTCCATAAGACCCCTTGGTTTGCTGATATTGCTAACTATTTAGCTTGTGGTTTAATGCCAATTGATAAGACGTATCAACAAAGGAGAAATTTTTTTCATGATGTGAAGTACTATTTCTGGGAAGAGCCATATTTGTTTAAAATGTGTGCAGATCAGATGATTAGGAGATGCATGGCAGAATATGAAGTACAAAAGATTTCATACCATTGTCACTCAGCTTCGAGTGAGGGACACTTCGAAGGTACTCGTATGGTGGCTAAAGTATTGCAAGTCGAATTCTTTTGGCCAACACTATTCAAGGATGCATATGCGTACCTAAAGAGCTATGCCTGATGTCAAAGGGTCAGCAATGTCACCAATAGAAATGAGATGCCTCAAACAAACATCATTGAGGTAGAATTGTTCGATGTATGGGGTATTGACTTTCTTAGTCCTTTCCCTTTGTCTTTTGGTCACAAGTATATATTGGTAGCAGTAGACTATGTGTCCAAGTAGGTCGAGGCTAAAGCTTATTTGAAAACCGATGCGAAGGTTGTAATGAAGTTCTTACAGAAACACTTGTTCACAAGGTTTAGAACCCCAAGAACTATCATTAGTGATGAAGGGTCCCATTTTGTGAACAAATGGTTAAAATGGTTATTAGACAAGCATGGAGTGAAGCACAAGGTCGCAACAGCTTACCATATGCAGACGAATGGGCAAGTTGAACTGGAAAATAAGGAGATCAAAGGCATACTTGAGAAGGTAGTTTGCTTGAACCAATGAGATTGGTTCAAAAGGCTGGATGATGCTTTGTGGGCTTACAAAATAGCATACAAGACACCTTTAGGGATGTCACCTTACAGGTTGGTCTTTGGAAAGCATGTCATCTACCCTTGGAGTTAGAACACAAAGCTTACTGGGCTCTTCAACAGCTTAATTTGGATCCTAAGCTCTCAAAAGAGAAACGGATGTTCCAACTTAATAAGTTAGAATAGTTCCAAATGTTCTCATATGAAAATGCCAAAATACTTAAAGAAAAACTCAAGAAATGGCATGACAAACACATTCGAGTTTAAGAATTTGAAGCAAGTCAGCAAGTCTTGTTGTTCAATTCTAGATTAAGGTTCTTTCCAGGTAAGTTAAAATCATGTTGGTCCGGTCCATTTACGATTCATCAAGTCTATCCATATGGAGTTGTTGAACTCCAAGGTAAGGAAGGTAATTTTCGAGTTAATGCTTAGTGCCTGAAACATTATTGGGGAGATAAAATTGAACGAAATAAAATCTCGTTCATTTTATCGGATACTTAATTTCTTGTTTTTATTTTTTGAATAAATGATGTAGGGTAATTTTCGGGTATAGTATGTTTAAATAAATTCTGTCTAGGAGATTGGAACTTAAACGGGATCGATTGTGACCCCTCCAATCTTTCCTGGGAATTTATTTTGACATAATTTCCTAAGAAATTATTCCCTAAATGGAAAAATAATTTTTTAGTTTTTCCAATAAAAGGGTCAATTTTAATCCACGTTTTAAATTGCAACTAAATTTTAAATTTTCATTAAGTCTAGGGACTTAATTGAATTATTTCTAAAATTTGATTTCTCTGTTTGTAAATAATAAAAACTAGGTGCTTATCCTTATAAATATTTTCAAAAGTATCTAGAATAAATATTTTTAATATTATTTATTAATTAGATAAACCTTAATATATAATTATATTTATTATAATTTATATATTATTTTTAACAACTTAGCATAGAATTAGGATTAATAGTATTTTATTTATATTTTATGGTTATCTTAATAAATTAATGGCAATTGATAGTTTCATATACATATATTTAATTATTAATTGTTGTTAAACTTTGAGTTGAATTAGAACTTAGGATATTTTTTTTGGTTAAGAATTCTACTACAAATCTTATTTTTCCATCTATAAATACCATCAACCTTTCTCTCTCCATTCATTCATCTTCAATACCCCAAAACACCAAACCCCTAAGTGCCGCAAGCCTAGCCCAGCTGACTGACCAGCATACGCCCAGCAGACAGCTGCATGTCTAGCTCCATCGCGTGCCTATTGCTCTAGCCTCAACTTGCGCCAAGCATTCAACCTCGCGCGCCTGCTGCTCCTGCCCAACAGCTGTCCAGGCTGAGTCCTGCACTAGGCTTCCATTTGCGCACGCCTACTGCTCCAGGACACAAAGCACGAGTGCTCAGCGCCTTAGTGCCCACGCTAGGCCTGTTTTCGAAGGCTCGTTGCTGCATTGCTGCTCCCGCACACACCATCCGTCTAAGCACCTAGCCACCTTGCACACCAAACCCTTTAGCCAAGCCTTCCAACCTTTCTTTTAAATTGCCAACTTTTTCTTCATAATTATTATTACTATTTTTAAGAGTTCTTATATTTTTACAAAAAAAAAGGGTGGTGAGACCTAATTCTCTCTTAATTTTTAATTTTTTTCAATTAGTTAATTTTTCAATTCATTGAATTATTAATAATTTTTATTAAATTTTTGAGAAAATAAATTTTTTCATCTTGTGATCAAGTTAAACATACCTCGCAAGAGAACTCGTGCTTCTGCTCAAATTGATGAAACACAAAATAAGTTCCAATGTGAAGAAGCCAAAGTGAGATATGAAAGTATCTTAAAAAATCAACAGATGCATTTAGAGAAAGGCTTTACATTAAAGGAAAGCAACTACAGAGACTTTATGGTACATATTCGTCAAGTTGCTAAAACCCTCAATTGGGAACTGTTTTGTGAAAAGAGACCTAGTATGGATGAGGAGCTAGTTCTTGAGTTCTGTATGAATTTAACTTCAAGTGAGATGAAAGAAGTTCCAGCTCATGGAATCAAGGTACCAATAAATTGAAATGCTATTAATGAGTTCTTTGAATTACCTGATTTCGAAAACGATGAATATTCCACATTAATGAGTAATATCAAGCCTGAAAATTTACAAGAAATTCTCGAGGAACTGACAGTTCAGGGTTCTACATCGACTGTGTCAAAACAAGAAATCCACACTTGTCGAAGAGAATATTTGACGCCACTCGCGAAGGTATGGTTTTACTTCATCCGATTCAGCCTTATGCCTAGCTCACATGGGACTACAATATCGTTAGAGCGAATGGTCTTTATGTTCTCGATCCTAACTGGTAAGACCATTGATGTGGGAAAGATCATTACTCGATCCTAACTGGTAAGACCATTGATGTGGGAAAGATCATCTTGAGGGAAATACAAAATTGTGCCGTTAAACGCTCTGGCCCTGCTCACTTCCCATTTACAATAACAATTCTATGCTTGAAAGCTGAAATTCTTGCAAATGTAAAGAAGAAAGGGTATAGCCAAGGCACAATCACAGACTGGGAGCTCCACCGAGTAACTGAGACTCAGTTCTATAGCAATGAGTTGAAGGAAGTGAGGAACCTGAGGACCCTGATGAAGAAGATCCCACGATGCAATCATTTGAAGTCCCTGATAAGGTAGAATCAGTGGAGCCAGAAGTTGAACCTGATGCTGAAACTTCAATGTTTAGAGCTCAACCGCCTAGCCCAGACCTTCGAGATGAGCTATCAAAATTGATGGACTTAATGCAACATATGCAATGGCAGTAACAAGCCTACTGGTGATACTCAAAAATAAGGGATGACTCGAGAAGTGCTTTTAAGAAAATATACAATGACATGTTTATTTTTGTGCCTGAGTTCGCAGATTTCATATTTGAACCATGGAGTCCATTATCAAAGAAGGAGTGAAGTGAGTCATGCAAAGGAAATAATGATGGAGCAAAAGATGAGTCCAATTCGGAAGGATCTACAAATAAATAAAAGGGAGGGATCTTGACTTTACTTTATTTTTATTCGTAGATTATTTCTAGGATTAAGTTTAATTAGGAATTTTTGTTTTTGCATAATAAAACAGGAGATGGAAATTATGAGTAAATATGAACAAGTCACAAAATATAAAGTGTGGCAATAGATATATACATGTCTAGGATTGGATTCAGAGAGAGCTTGGTACTTAAGCAGTCAAACTGACTCACCTCCTCTTTTCTGGAATCCTACTTGGTGTATAGTATTTATTCACTTTAAACAATAAGGACGTTGTTCATTTTAAGTTGGAGGGACCGAAAGTTCCACTCAGAATAAAATTTTTCTTTTAATTATGATTAGGATATATTTTGTTCAAAAAATTGAATTTTGTTAAGTATGCTAAACTTGAGTATGAATAAAGTTCTATTATTTTAATAAATTATTATGTTAGCTTAATAATGACATGAATGTATTTTTAATAAAGCATGCAAATTCGTACCATAAAATTTTTAGTTCTTTAGGAAAGTTAGGTATGCATGAAAGTTTAAGTCTTTAGAATTGACTTAGTAGTTTCTTGAGGCGAAATCCTAGGAGCATGGAATGTTGGAAATGATTTAGGCAACTATTGTTTGGACTGTTTGAGCCTTTCAAGCCCACCATGGTAAATTTTATCCTTTGAAACCCAACTTTGAGACTATATGGCCTAATTTTATTTTGACCCTTGCAATATTTAGCAATTACTTTTCGCTTAATGATCTTAAAATTGTCTCAAACACTAGACTTAGTACTATTCAAAGTGTTCTTCGAAAATAAGCTTGGGGGAGTTGAAAAGAAGTAACAAATGCTCGAGAATTGCAGTACACAAAGTAAGTGCTCGTGTTATTTAAAAAAAATAAAAGAACACATGTATTTGAAAGAGATGTACAAAAAAGCATATGAAAGTCAACTTGGTGTATCAAAGGTAAAAATTCCGAAGGTTCGATTGACCCTAAGTCTAGGGTTTTAACCCAAAATTTATTCATCTTTCACCTACCCCTAGGCTAGCCATGTTACAATCTTGATAAAGACCTATTGATTCAAAGTCCTAATGCTACCTACATTAGTGGAGAGAAATTGCTACGATCAACATATAAAGACATAAGTCAAGCTTAATGATTATAGCTTAATCTTGAATAAAGGAATAAAAATCAAATTGGTAAGGGTTAACATGTCTTTGTTACAAAAGCATTTAGTCTACAATTTGCTATTAGAATAAGTTGTTGAATCTAATCTGAACATTATACTTAAGTAGCATAACTATCATATTTCTTGTTTTTGAGCGTGAGTATATCAAATTCATAATTTTAGGGAGAATGTTGTTCTAAAGGAGTTTTTAAAAAGTGTTTTCAATAAGTTCTTTTCAGAATTTGTGCATTACTCGAAATGAGAAATGAATTAAGTTGGAGAGTGTGGAAACATAAAAATTTATATGCTTTTTCATACCCATTTTTACTTAAATTCGTGCAAATCCGGTTTAATTCTTGTCAAAAATAATTAAATATTATAAAATAATTAAATTGTGTTAAAAATATGAACATGGTGAATTTTAGTTAATTTTACCAAGTAGATGGATGGCCATAGGGGGGCTCTTTGGCTGCTGGAATTTGCTATTTTTAGAGCAACAATCAGCTATAAAAGCCACCCCTTGCTGATCATTCAAACCATCCCTCAATCCTACAACATTCTCCCATTCTCTCTTCTCCTCTCTCACTTTTCTCTCCATTTTTTTTCCATCCCATTTCCCTTTTTGTTCAAGTGCCGATTTCTTCTCTTGGGAAAGAGGCTCTCATCAGCCATTTTGGATCATCAATTAGGTGTTCATAAGCTACCTTGATAGCCGAGGGCAACGAAGAACGAAGAACGGAGCAACTAGTCAAACCATAGAGAAACACCAAATTTGCTTCTTGTTCCCTACCTCTTTAATTTTTGTTGTTGTTTTGACGAACATATTTATGAATATTTATGCTATTGAAATGGTTATTTTAATCAATTTAGCTTAACTTAAAGTTTGTGTTGGGTTGATTATATTCTGCCAGCTTGAATTGATAAAATGATGTTTATGCTGTTATAGGCCTTAGTAAATTGATTGGTTAAGTAAAATCATGCCTAAGTTATTTTTGCAATATAATTGTTAAATAACTAATGAATTAATTATTAAATCGTATTGAAATTATAATTAATAGACACAATGCTTAATCAGTGTATGTTTATTTTCTAAGGTAGTTGAAGTTTAAATTAGCATTGTATTCAGCGATACATATGCCTTGCATAACTTGCAAGATTTTTGTGATTAAACTGTTTCAAGGTAGAAATACCTTGTTACCTCACTTAATCTTTTGTATGCTTGTGAAGATTAATTAACCGCTTGGATTGACATTGAAAAATGTTCAAGAGATTGATTAATTTAATAAGTATGTATAAGCAGTAGTTAGCAAATTACCGAGTTTCCGTGAAGTTATTCGTAGCAATATAAACATAAGTTTAATAATTCTAAGTTAAAGAAATGTAATTAATCCAACACAAGTATGTTATCTTGATTAAATCTTATTTGAAATCGTGCATTAGAATTCCTTTGTTTTATTTTAATTATTTACTTAGTTTTTAAATAGTTTTTGACCATCTTTTAAGACCAAATTATTTTTACCTCGCCAAAGTGTTTTACAATTAATTTCATAAATAACTCTTTTTTACAGTCCTTGTGGATACGATAACTCGACATTTACTTGTCACTTTATTACTTGTTGCGATTGTGTACACGTGCACATTTTTCGTCATTCCAGTATGTCAGTCATAGAATATGAAAGAGAGTTGTACAACTCAGCAAGTATGCTCGTCAATGTGTCTCTTCTGAACCTATAATGTGTACAAGATTCGAGGACGGATTGAATGAAGAAATCAGAGTGTTAGTTGGAATTCTTGAGCTAAAAGAATTTTTTGTTTTGATTGATTGAGCTTGTAAAGTTGAAGATCTTTGCAAAGAGAAAAGAAAAGCCAATTCTGTGGTTAGAGATGCTAGAAAGAGATTTACGGGTAAATCACATCAGTCAGCAGCGAAGAAATTTAGAGACAATCATCCTCGTTCTACGGCTTCTGCGGGGATTTCAATTAGAGATAGAGATACGAGACAATTCAGTTCTAAACCTCAAGCAACATCCGTGACCAGTATGGTAAGCGTTAGAAATGCTGGACCAGAATGTATACATTGCAATAAGAGACATTATGGTGAATGTAGATTCGTGAGTGGAGCTTGCTTTAAATGTGGATCTCTTGGTCATTTTCTCTGGGACTGTTTAGAAAAGTTTACTGCTGAAAGAGAACACCCAGTGAAAGCTAGTAACACGACTACTAGAGGAAGACCACCCCAAAACACTGGAAATGTGAGTGGCAACAGAGGTGTTATGAGAGATTCGACTGTAAGATCTGAGGCATGAGCACTTGCCAGAGCTTATGCTATTCGTGCATGAGAGGAGACATCATCACCAGATGTCATTAAAGGTACATTTTCTCTTTTTGATACTGATATAGTTGCGTTGATAGATCTTGGATCAACCCATTCTTATATCTATATGAATTTAGTGTTAAAAAAGAGTTTATATGTTGAGTATACAGAGTTTGTAATTAAAGTATTGAACCTTTTAGACAAATCTATTTTAGTTGATAAAATTTGTAAGAATTATCCTTTGATGATCCGGGATTACTATTTTTCGGCTGACTTGATGCTTCTACCGTTCGATGAGTTTGATGTGATTCTGGGTATGAATTGGCTGACTATGCACGATGCAGTTTTGAATTGTAGACGAAAGACTATCGAATTGAAATGTCAAAATGGTGAGATTCTTTGGATTAAGTTTGATGATTCGAATGAATTGCTGAGTGTGATATCATCTGTGTTAGCTCAAAAATATTTGAAAAAGGGTTATGATGCATACCTTGCATATGTACTGAATACAAAAGTGTCTGAAATAAAGATTGAATCGGTACCTATTGTTTGTGAGTTTTCGATGTATTTCCAGAAGAATTACTAGGTTTACCTCCGATTAGAGAAGTTAAATTTGGTATTGAATTAGTACCTGGAACAATGCCGATATCGATAGCTCTGTACAGAAGGGTTCCAATAGAATTAAAAGAGTTGAAAGCTCAGTTGCAAGAATTAACAAATAGAGGTTTTGTGCAACCGAGTTATTCTCCTTGGGTGCACCGATATTGTTTGTGAAAAAGAAAGATGGCACAATGAGAATGTGTATCGACTACAGAAAATTGAATAAAATGACTATAAAGAACAAATATCCTCTACCGCGGATTGATTATTTATTTGATCAGTTCAAAGGGGCTATAGTATTTTCAAAGATTGATCTAAGTTCGATTTATTCAGTTACGAGTCAAAGAATTGGATGTGTTGAAAATCGCGTTTAGAATGAGGTACGGACATTATGATTCCTTGTTATGCCTTTTGGTTTAACTAATGTTCCTACCATTTTTATGGACTTGATGAATCGAATATTCAAACAGTATTTAGATAAATTTGTTGTTGTATTCATTAACGATATTCTGATCTATTCACGAGATGAATCTGAGCAAACTAAGCACTTGAGAATTGTGCTACAAACTCTACGTGATAAACAATTATTTACAAAGTTCAGCAATGTGAGTTTTGGCTCAAAGAGGTTGGATTTTTGAGGTACATTGTTTCAGTTGACGGTATTAGAGTTGATCCGAGCAAGATTTCTGCTTGATTAGAAACCTTCGAGAAGTGTATTTAAAGTCTGTAGTTTTCTAGGTTTAGCAGGCTATTATCAAAGATTAGTGAAAGGATTCTTGATGATTGCGACACCAATGACACGGTTGCTACAAAAAGATATGAAGTGTGAATGGTTGGAAAAGTGTCAACAGAGTTTCGAACAGTTGAAAGCACCATTAATAGAGGCACCAGTTTTGGTTTAGGCTAAATCGAGTAAAGAGTTTGTGATCTATAGTGATGTATCGTTAAATGGATTGGGTTGTGTTTTGATGCAATATGGAAAAGTTATAGCTTATGCTTTCCGACAGTTGAAATTGCATAAAAAGAACTATCCGACGCCTGACTTAGAGCTAGTTGCAATTGTGTTCACATTAAAGATTTGGCGACACTACTTATATGGTGAAAAATGCCACATTTATACAGATCACAAAAGCTTGAAATATCTAATGACACAGAAAGATTTAAATCTGCAACAATGAAGATGGCTCGAGTTATTGAAAGATTATGACTTTGTGATTAATTATCACCCGGGAAAAGTTAATGTTGTTGCTGATGCTTTGAGTCAAAAATCTTTGTTTGCATTACGAGCAATTAACACCCAGTTGATGATTTGTGATGATGGGTCTATATTAGCTGAGTTAAAACCTAAATCGGTATTTCTTCAACAAATCTGTGAAGCTAAAAAAGGTGACCGTGAATTGCAAGCTAAATGAATTCAATACGAGTCTATTTCTGATTCAGAATTTCATATTGGAAGTAATGATTGTTTAATGTTTTGAAATAGAATTTGTGTACCGAAAAATACAGAACTTATTCAGAAAATTTTGCATGAAGCATACAGTAGTCATTTTCTGTTCATCCGGATAGTACCAAAATGTATAACGATCTGTAACAACTATATTGGTAGTCAGGTATGAAACGAGATGTATCAGAATTTGTATCGAAATGTTTAATATGTTAGAAAGTTAAAGCTGAACATCAAGTACCATCAGGTTTACTATAGCCTGTATTGATTCCTGAATGGAAACAGGATAGAGTCACTGTGGATTTATTGTCAAGACTGCCCCTAACACTGAAAAAAAAGATACTATTTGGGTTGTTGTTGATCGACTAACAAAATTTGTTCATTGTACATACAGATTACTCACTTGATAGATTATTAGAATTGTACATTTCTGAGATTGTTCGATTACACAATGTTCCACTATCTATTATTTCTGATAGAGATCTGAGATTTACATCGAGTGTAATCAACCAATTTAGACCTTAGTCAGAATAGTGGTTTTGGGACCACAAATATGAGTTAGAAAAATATTTTAATATTATTTTTTGTGTTTACAGCATGATATGAGATATGTGTGAAAATTTCGTGTGAAAATTTTATCGTTTGTGTGCTCAATTTTATAGAAGGACTTAATCGCATAAAATGCAAAAGTGGCATTTTATTGTTTAAAGTGTTTAATTGCTATGATTTATTAAATATGAGGTCTTTATGTTGTAAATGGACCATTAAAAGGATAAGTGGACAAAGATAGCCATCCATCATGTATTTATTGATGTTTATAACCAAGGGTATTTTAGTAATCTAGTAATTAAGTTATAATTTAGTAAACCAAACCAAATTTCTTTTCATTCATCTTTGTTAACAATCGAATATTGAAAAGAAAAAAGAGCTAATCTAGGGTTTTCATTCAGCTAGACAAATTCAAGCATTAAGGTATAATTTTAGCTCAATTTTTGATGATTTCTATGTTTTTGTGATCGTTGCTTTGAGTTCTAGCTAGCCCATGCCTCAATTTATGAAAGTGTTGATGATTTTGAAAGTTTCCATTAATGAGTTCATGTGTTTTTGGATGTTTGATGAAGAATTTTGAAGGCTTGGTGTTTGATATACATGTTTAATTAAGTGATTTTTGACAAAAATGTCAAATAGGGATTAAATTTAGAAAAGTATAAATTAAGAGGCTAAAATGTGAAATAAATGAAAAATATAGGCTACTAGGGGCACTATGGTAATTTGGCCAATTATGGGTTAACTTTAATTTTTACGAATTTCTTATATTTGTGAAATAGGGACTAAATTAAATAGATGTGAAAGTTTAGGGGATAAAGTGTAAAAATGCCCAAATGTATATTTTTGGATGAAATTGAATGAATAAGTGATTAAATGAGTTCATTTTGAATACATATATATCAAGAGAAGAGGAACTTGGACTTAGATCAAGGTAAAAGCAAAGCACTCGATGAATCGGCTAGTTTCGTTGTTTCTACGACTGAGGTAAGTTTGTAGGTGTTCATTTCATTATAAATGAACGTTATATGCTTTCATATTGCATAAAATGTGTTTATGAGATGTTTATGAGATTGCGGATAATGTTTGAATTGTGAATAAGACTATACGTAAGTGTTCAACAATGAAATCAACAAGCAAAACTTCTCGGTTAAACTTTAAATACAGTGATGATGATAATGTAATGTCATTAAGTTAATGCATTGGCTTCGAGCCATGATATCAGCACTTCGGGTGTGAATAATACATTGATTTGGCTACAGGCCGTGATATAGGTATTTTGAGAGGAGTTACCTTGATTTGGCTATAGGCCATGGTATAGGTACTTATCGATTATGATTAGTGAGTGATTGATTTCTATCCCTAATGGTACAACGGATGAAAGAATGACTTCTTTAAGGAAGAGATTAGTACGGGGTGGTACAGGTATGTACGGAACTTATTTGAGCATTGTGTTGAGAAAGATCAATGAGATGTTAATGAATCATGTTTTGAGACATGATAAGAAGGTTTGTGTTCATGAGATATTGTTTTAGTAATGTGTATAAGATTGAATTATATTTATTTGATAAATAGAATTGCTTAATTATGAACTTACTAAGCTATGAAGCTTATTGTGTGTTATTTGTCTATGTTTTATAGATAATCAAAGCTAGCTTGGACTCGAGGATCGTTAAGAGCATCGTCACACTATCGATCATTTGTTGGTACTTTTGAAGCTTGTATATGTGGTATATGGTATGTATAGGCTAGTGTCATTTTGGTATGTTTGCCATAGTGGTAGATATGGTTAAATGGATGTTGTTTTAGTTAGTTAGCAATGTTTGAGCAATGGTAAATTGTGATGATTTTGACATAATGATTTGGTATAATTTGAATATGGAAAATGATGAGTTGAAATGGTTAATCATATATGGTATGTTATGTATATGTTTTGGTGGGTTTTGGTTGCTTATAAATGACTTGAAATGGTACCAAATAGGTTGATTTATATGCATAATTGTAGGGTGGCAAATTAGCTTTTCAAACGACCTATTTTTGTCCACACAAGCAGAGACATGGGCGTATGTCTCGGCCGTGTGCAACACACAGCTATGTTATATGGTCGTGTGTCCCCTGGGGTAGTCCTACAATTTTAAGTCAGTCTTGAGCACGGTCTAGACACACGGACGTGTCTGATGGCCATGTGAGGCACACAGCCTTGGTACATGGGCGTGTGTGGCCATTTCGAAGGGTACACGGGCTAGACACATGGGCATGTGGTTAGTCGTGTGACCTAAGTCAGTTTCGACCACAGCTAAGGCACACGGGCATGCCTCCGGCTGTGTCGTGCAAGTCAGTTTGTATGCCTTGTTTTCACACGGTCTATGACACAGACGTGTCTGATCGCCGTGTAAGGCACATGGCCTGTTCACACGGGTGAGTGACCCTATAATTAAAAAAAATTTCTAAGTTTTTTAAAGTTTGTAAATGTTATCGATTTAGTTTCGAACCACTTCTAAGCATGTTTTAAGTTCTTGTAGACCTATGTAAGGGACATTTTGAATGATTTAAATGAATTTTTATTATGATTTCTTAAATGTATGAGAATGAAGTGTATTGATTGGTAATGCCTCGTAACCCTATTCTGACTATGGATATAGGTCAGAGGTGTTACATTTTTATTGGTATCAGAGCCAGGTCTAGTCGATTCTAGCACTAATGTGGTGTTTGAGAGTGTAGCTATACATGCCATATATATAACTTGTGATAGGATGATTCCTGACTGTTAAAATGTGTTTTTATATAGAAAATGGATCCCGAATGAGCCATAGCTGATGATGTGGAAAGCAATGTGCCTGCTCCCGCTCAAGCGGTAGTACCGGTCGTTTCTAGGCCTATTTCTAGTGGTCAGGGAAGAGAGGCTAAGCAAGCCTTCTTCCAAATGATGACTGAGTGGTTCACGAAATTTGTACGAACAAATTCGGCTGCTCAACAGCCTCCACCCTTACCTGTTCCTCAACAAGTTCCAATTGTGCCGTAAGTGATGGATCCAATTCGATTGAGTAAGCCACCTGTTGATAAGATTCAGAAACACGGGGCTGAGAAATTCTGGGCTACAGTTGATGATGATACTGAGAGAGTTGAGTTTTGGCTTAAGAACACTACTAGAGTATTCGATGAATTATCTTGTACTCTGGAAGAATGTATCAAGTGTGCGGTATCATTACTGAGAGATAATACATATCACTGGTGGAAAACATTGACATTGGTGGTTCCTAGTGAACGGGTTACCTGGGAGTTCTTTCAATTCGAATTCTAAAAAAAGTACATAAATCAAAGATTTATCGATCAGAAACATAAATAGTTTCTAGAGTTTAAACAGGGCCGAATAATTGTGACCGACTACGAAATAGAATTTGTACCATTGAGTAAATAAGCTCGGGAATATGTTTCTACCGAAGAGATTTTGTGTAAGCGGTTTATTGATGGATTGAATGAAAATATAAAGCTATTAGTTGAAATTCTGGAAATTAAAGAATTCGTTGTTTTAGTTGAAAGAGCTTGTAAAGCTGAAGATCTGAGCAAAGAAAAGAGGCAAGCAGATTCAGAGGCTAGAGACACCAGAAAAAGATTGATGAATAAGCCGTATCAGTCATCATCGAAGAAATTGAAAGAATCATATAATTATTTGAATGTTTCAATGGGATATTCAAACAAAGATCGTGTTAAACAACATTCTGGTTCTAAAGCTCAAGCTACATCAGTAGCTAGTGTTGGTAGTGTGAGAGACAATAAACCTGAATGTTAGCATTGTGAACAATGACATTTTGGAGAATGTTGGAACAAAAGAAATAAAGCTTGTTACAAATATGGATCGTTGGATCATTTTATGCGAGACTGTTCAGAGTTGATGGAAAAAGAGGAGGTTAAGAACACGAGTCCGAGTAACACCGTAGCTAGAGGTAGACTGCCCAGAAACACGGGAAATATGAGTGGTGGTAAAGGTGTGACATGAGATACTACTGTGAGATCTGATGCTAGAGCACCTGCCCGAGCCTATGGTATTCGCGCTCGTGAAGAAGCATCATCACTAGATGTTATAACTGGTACATTTACTCTTTATGATACTTCTGTAATTGCATTAATAGATCCAATATCGACACATTCATATATATGTATGAACTTAGTATCTAGTAAGACTTTTCCTGTAAAGTCTACTGAATTTGTGATTAGAGTATCGAACCCTTAGGCAGATGTGTCTTGGTTGATAAAGTGTGCAAGAACTATCCATTGATAATTTGAGATTTCTGCTTTTTGGCTAATTTGATGTTATTACCCTTTGACGAGTTTGATATAATTCTGGGTATGGATTGTTTAACACAACATCTATAGTGAACTGCCAATGAAAGACAATTGATTTAAGATGCAAGAATGACGGGGTAATCCTAATTGAGTCCAGTGATTTGAATGGGTTACCAACTGTGATTTCTACAACGAAAGCTTTGAAATATGTGAAAAAGGGTTGTGAAACCTACTTTGCCTATGTGATTGATATGAAAGTGACAGAAAGGAAAATAGAATCTGTGCCTATTGTTTATGAGTTTCTTGACGTGTTTCCTGAAGAATTATTGGGATTACCTCTGATTCGAGAAGTTGAGTTTGGTATTAAGTTAGTGTCAGGGACTACTTCGATATCAATAGCTCTGTATAGAATGGAATTGACTAAATTAAAAGAACTAAAAGCTCAGCTGCAAGAGTTGACTGATAGAGGATTCGCACAACCGAGTTATTCGCATTTGGGTGCTCCTATTCTATTTATGAAAAAGAAAGATGGCACGATGAGAATGTGCATTGATTATCGTCAATTGAACAAAGTGACTATCAAGAACAAATATCCTTTACCCCAAATTGATTATTTGTTCGATCAATTGAAATGAGCTTCTACATATTCAAAGATAGATTTGAGATGGGAATACTATCAGTTGCGAGTAAAAGATTTAGATATTCCAAAAATTGCTTTTCGAACGAGGTACGGGCATTATGAGTTTTTAGTTATGCCTTTCAGATTAACAAATGCTCCTGCTATTTTTTTGGATTTATTGAACAGAATTTTCAAATTGTATTTAGATCGATTTGTTGTCGTATTAATTGATGACATTTTGATTTATTCACGTGATGAAATTAAACATACCGAACAATTAAGAATAGTGTTACAGACTTTACGTCATAAGCAGTTATATGCGAAGTTCAGTAAATGTGAATTCTAGTTGCACGAAGTCAGTTTTCTGGGCCATATTGTGTCAGCATCTGGTATACGAGTTGATACGAGCAAAATTTCTGTGATTTTAGATTGGAAGCCTCTGAGAAATGTTTCTGAAGTCTGCAGTTTTCTAGGACTAGATGGTTATTACAAATGGTTTGTAAAAGGCTTTTCGATGATTACAACTCTGTTGACGAGATTATTACAGAAAGATGTAAAGTTCGAGTGGTCAAATAAATGTCAAAAAAGTTTCGATCAGTTGAAAGCCCTATTGACTGAAGCTCTAGTGTTGGTACAACCCAAATCAGGTAAAGAATTTGTGATATATAGTGATGCTTTGTTGAACGATCTGGGATGCATTTTGATACAGGAAGGCAAGGTTATAGCATATGCCTCGAGACAATTAAAGCTGCATGGAAAGAATTATCTGACACACGACCTTAAATTAGTTGCGATTGTGTTCGCTTTGAAGATTTGGAGTCATTATCTATTTGGTGAGAAATTTCACGTATTTTCAGATCAAAAACACCTGAAATATCTGATAACTTAGAAAGATTTGAATCTATGACAGAGAAGATGGCTAGAACTGTTTAAAGACTATGAGCTAGTTATTGATTACTATTCGAGAAAAGTAAATGTTATTGCTGATGCTTTGAGTCAGAAATCATTGTTTACGCTACGTGCTATAAAAGCACATTTAGTTCTGTCTGATGATGGATCAGTTTTAGCCGAATTGAAAACTAGACCATTATTTTTACAACAGATTTGCGAAGCTCAAAAAGTTGATAATGAATTATTAGCAAAACAGGCTCAAAGTGATTTGAATTTTGATACAAAGTTTTGAGTTGATGCTAATGATTGTTTAAGATTCAAAGGCTGAATATGTGTTCCGAGAAATTTAGAGTTGATTCGGATGATTTTGAATGAAGCACATAGTCGTCGTTTATCTGTACATTTGGGAAGTACAAAAATGTATAATGATCTGAAACAACTTTATTGGTGGCCTAGTATGAAGCGTGATATCTCTGGATTCATTTCGAAATGTTTAATTTGTCAACAAGTTAAAGCTGAGCATCAAGTACCGTCTGGGTTACTTCAGCCAATTATGATTCCTAAGTGGAAATGTAATAGAGTGACTATGGATTTTGTGTTGGGATTGCCCCTATCTCCAAGTAAGAAAGATACGATATGGGTGGTTGTTGATAGACTGACTAAATCAGCTCATTTCATTTTGGTACACACTGATTATTCACTTGATAAGCTTACGGAGTTATACATATCTCAGATAGTGAAATTACACAGAGTACCTATTTCTATTATTCCTGATAGAGATCTGAGGTTCACATCGCGGTTTTGGAAGAAATTGCAAGATGCATTAGGTATGAAACTATATTTCAGTATCGCTTTTCACCAAGATGGATGGTCAATCTGAGCGGATTATTCAGATACACGAGGATATGTTAAGATGTTGCATTCTTGAGTTTGAAGGTATGTGGGAACGATACTTGCCATTGATTGAATTTGCGTATAATAATAGCTTTCAAACGAGTATAAAAATGGCGGTACAAGAGGCCGCGGCGGGGGCTATGGAGGTGCTCGGGCTGGGCCGTAGGCATTGAGCCATATGCCTAACAATGAAGCTAGGGAGGCACCGGCTTCACCTGTGACTAAGACTGGGTCACACGATCATGCAGTTGGGGATGACGCATTGTCCCAAGATATGTTGTGAATTCTGGAAAGGGTCGTTGGGCCTAATACTGGTACTGTAGGCCGTGGGTCAGTGATGGAACGACTCAGGTCTAATGGGCCTGAGATTTTTAGGGGTATTGTTGGGGTTGCCCTTAATGTGGCTGAATATGAGTATGAATTTTTGCAATTAAGCCTTTATGCACGTGGAATGGTGGCAACTGAATATGAGCACTGTGTCCGTTTCGAGGATGGCCTTAGAGAAAGTTTAAGGATTCTAATAGCTCCGCAGAGGGAGCGAGATTTTGTTGCATTAGTCGATAAGGAGAAGATCACTGACGATGTGAAGTGCGCTGAGCATCAGAACCTTGTGAAGGAAAAGGGTAGGAACAAGAGGAATTTAGAGCCCTCAAGTTCATTCCAAAGGCCTAAGAAAAAGGCCAGAGTTGATGGGCCAGTCAGAGTTGGGCCCCCTGTTGTTGCTATTGGACCGCAGTCCTGTGCGGATTATGGGACACGCCATCAGGGCGAGTGCTGGAAAAGGATTGGGGCATGTTTGAGGTACAGATCTATGGAGCACCATATCAAAGATTATCCATAGAGGCCCGACCAGATACAAGCTACTGGTATGGGTACTGCTTAGCCTCCGAGAGGTGTTCAGCAGCCACCGAGAGGCCATGGTCAGGCCTAAGGTGAAAATGGTATGGGCCGTAGTCGTGCAGCACCGGGCAGAGGTGTTGCTCATACTGAGGCAAGGCAACTGGCACTGGTTTATGCTACACGTCACCGAGAGGATAGAGATGCCCTAGATGTTATTACAGGTACATTCTTTATCCATAATGTACCTTATACTGCATTGATTAATGTTGGGTCTATGCATTCTTATATAGCATGCATTGCGTCTGAGACTTTAGGTATAATGGTTGAAAACACTACGAGTGAGGTTACTATGTTGAGTCCATTAGGGCAGTTGGTGAGAGTGAATAAACTACTTAAGGATGTACCTTTAGAGGTTCAAGGAAGGATCTTTTTAGCGGATTTAATGGAACTCCCTTTTGGAGAATTTGATTTGATACTGGGCATGGACTGGCTAGTTAAGCATCAAGCGAATTTGGATTGTACTGCTAAGCGGGTGTTATTGAAAACTGCAGAGAGTGATGAGGTAGTTGTAATTGGGGAGCGTCAGAATTATCTGCCAGATGTGATTTCTGCATTGAGGGCTGAGAAACTAGTTCAAAAGGGTTGTGAAGCGTATCTAGCCTACATTAGTGTTTCAGATTCTAAGGGTTCTTCGGTTGAAAAGATTAGAACAGTTAAGGACATTTCTGATGTATTTCCTGATAAGCTACCTGGGTTGCCTCTAAACTGTGAAGTTGAGTTTGGGATTGAGCTCTTGCCTGGTATAGCTCTGGTGTCCATCGTCCCTTATAGAATGGGACCGAAATAGCTAATGGAGCTTAAGGCTTGATTCAAGAAATATTGGATCGAAGGTTCACCTGCCCTAGTTTGTCTCTGTAGGGAGCACCGATTTTATTTGTGAAAAAGAAAGATTGATCCATGCGAATGTGCATCGACTACTGGCAACTGAATAAATTAACTGTTAAGAATAAGTACCTTCTACCGAGGATTGATGATCTATTCGATCAGTTTCATGGAGCTTCAATTTTCTCTAAGATAGATCTTTGATCTGGGTACCATCAAGTGAGGGTCAAGGAGACTGATGTTTATGAGACAGTGTTTAGGACTCATTATGGTCATTACGAGTTCCTAGTGATGTCGTTTGGACTGATGAATGCACCACCGGCTTTTATGGATTTGATGAACCGAGTGTTCTAGCCTTACCTGGATCGATTCGTAGTGGTGTTTATAGATGACATTCTGGTGTATTCGAGGACTGAAGATGAGCATGATGCACATCTCTGAGTGGTTCTGCATATTCTGAGGGAAACACAACTATACGCTAAATCCAGCAATTGTGAATTCTGGCTACGGGAGGTACCTTTTCTAGGTCATGTTGTAACACCCCGTACCCGAGTCCGTTACCGGAGTCGAACACAAGGTGCACACAGACTTAACTTAATTGTTTTCACAGTCCATAAAAAAAAATTTCCAGACTAGCTGGTTACTGCATCACTGTCGCCTTAAAAATCATATCTTGAGTTTTAAAGCTCGAAAATCAGTTTCATAATTTTTCCCTGAAACTAGACTCATATTTCCATCAACATATTTTTTTATAGAATTTTTGGTCGGGCCAATTAGTACAGTTTATTAGTTAAAGTCTCCCCTAATACAGGGATTGACTACACTGACCTTCACGCATTAAGAATTGGATATCTCC